>NC_136500.1:128685445-128712945 GCF_053919585.1 Euprymna scolopes | reverse complement strand
TGAAACAAGTAGCTGTTTGTAGCAGCGGGATGTGAGCATGTTTATATAACAGTAAACAAGTATATATATATATATATATATATATATATATATATATATATATATATATATATATATATATATACCATTAAGAAGGAAGACTGAGTTTTTTTTTTGTATCTATGGTAAAAAAGCTCAGAGGAAAAACATTTAATGGGGGTTGAAAAAAATAAATAAATAAATAAGGAGGTAGAGTCAGCCGACCGAGTTTTGTCCTCACGAAGGTTTTTTTTTGTTGTTTTGTTTTTATAGACAAATGAATTTAAAAAAATATCCCCGTTTGAATTACATTCTCTATATATAAAAAAAATAACCCCTTCGACTCGGCTACTCCCCTTATTTATTTTACCTTCTTCGTTTTCAACTTTCATTAAATGATTTCTCTCCGTCTTTCTTTTTTAGCAGCTATAATAAAATAATGAAATACAAGCGGGACCTGTGGAAATTCCACTGGGCTCATTTATATGTGATATATTGATGTTGGCATTCTGTAAATGTTCAGACGCTCTGATATTATTGTAGTTTTTTTTTATTATTAAAACTGCAAATGGATTTATCTAAGCTAGCACGATCGCCCGGTAAAGCCCGGTCGTAAAGCACGCTTATTATAGAGTTAATGTTTTATTGATTTATATATATATATATTGTTAAATTTCAATATCTATCTATCTCTAAATATATAAAAGTGAACGTGTCGAGTGTGTGTCTGTCTGTGTGTGTCTGTGTATGTACATTTCCCTACACAATAACTCTGTCAATTTTACGTCTACAGACTCGAAATTTTATATACAGGGTACTGAGATTTGGGAAAATCTTGGTGATCTGTTTTCGGCCAGAAATTTGGCTGTTAAGAGGTCAAAGTTAAAAGATTTGACCTTTGAGAACTCTGCAAAACTCCTCCGAAAATGTGGGTCTAAACACTTGAAATTTTAGATATAGGTTCCTTGGACACTTGATTTGAGCCCAAAACAATAAATGTTAATGGGGCATAATAGCTGTCAAAGTTAAAAAAATGACCTCTGCGGTTTCTACCGAATTATTCAGACAATTTCTGGTCTAAACATTTGAAACTTTACACAAAGGATATTCAGAGATAGGGCAAGCTTTTTTATCGGTTTGGGTCGAAAATTTCTAGTTACCAATATATAAATGTATGTATGTATGTATGTATGTATGTTTTCATGTCTGCCTTAAACTTTCGACAGAGACGATGGATTTTCACAAGATCAATATCGTTTTGAAGTCTGACCGTTCAGACGACAAATATATAAAATGGCTAAATACATTAATATCTTCATCTGCAACTAGGCACTTTTCTACAGGGGGTGTCGATTTTTTTGCCGATATTTTTGAAAGTCTCTCTGTTTTTTCGATTGTTTAACCTTAATTAAAACCTACGTCACTTCCGGTTTTGGCGGTGGTCGTAACAGCAAAGACGTCACGTTTTTTGCCGATTTTTTCCCATTTCGGTGTACGGGTTCGAGCCTGCCTTCACACTACTACTTTTTTTTTTTGCTCAAAATACCCAAAAAAGTGAAAGTGTCTGTCCGTCTGTGTGCATTTCCCTACACAATGACTCTGTCAATTTTAAGTCTACAGACTCGAAATTTGATATACAGGGTAGTGAGAGTTGGAAAAATATTTGCAATCCGTTTTCGGTCAAATATTTGGCCGTTTAGGGGTCAAAGTTCAACAATTTAACTTTTAAGAACTTTACCAAACTCCTCCGCCAATTTTGGGTATAAACAATTGAAATTTTAGATAGAGGTTACTTGAAGATGAATCTAACTTAATAACTTGATTTGAGCCCAAATCAATAAATGTTAAGGGGTCACAATAGAGCTCAATTTTTTTTAATTTGACCTCTGTGGTCTCTAACAAATTACTCAGACAATTTCTGGTCTAAAGACTTGAAATATTACATAAAGGATATTCAGCGATACGGCTAGCGTTTTAGTCGGTTTGGGTCGAAACTTTGAGCTATCAATATATAAATCTATGTATGTATGTTTGCATGTCTGCCTAGAACTTTCGACAGAAGCGACAGATTTTCACAAGATCAGTACCGTTTTGAAGTTAGATCCATCGGACGAAAAATACCGAAAGATTGGGTCAAACATGATTGTTTTTACCCTCAATTCGGCACTTTTCTACAGGGAGGGGACGTTTTTTTCGCCGATATTTTCGAAAGTCATCCCCTTCCTTTCGATTGCCTTGTCTTAATTTAAACCTACGTCATTTCTGGTTTCCGGTGGTTGTAACAGCACAAATGTCACGTTATTTTCATGTTCTTTTCCTCCTTGGCGGTACGGATTCGAGCCTGCCTTCCAACTACCACTTTTTTTTTTTTTTTTTTTTTTTTTTGCTCAACACACACCTCCAAACATCCGGGCAATGCCGGATATCCATGGTAGTCAAAAATCATTTTGGTGCATTAGCTTGAATCGAAACCGAAATAAAAACTTATGGAATATATGTATATATATATATATATATATATATATATATATATATATATATATATAAGTTACAATTAAATTTACCAAAATGATCAAAGATGGTAAGATTAAAGTATATTATAAATATTATAAATATTAAAGAATTAATATTTATAAAATTATCTCAGCCAGATATGAAATCTCGATAAAACCAAATAGGAAATAGAGCTTATAATATGAGCAAAAAGTTAATAAAATATGTTAAAAAACACTTTGAAATGAGCTAAAAACATATTTTATATGAAAAGGAAACACTAGATAAATGGATAGTCCTTAATCCGCTGCGTTTAGAAGAAATACTTTCCTTCTCATCAGAGGGTAGAAATTAGCAAAATGCGGGATCGGATTTTGCATGCAAAAGTATTTGATGAAACAACAAGTAAGTCAAAGATCTTACTTGAAAACAAAATAAGTTAAGCAGAGGGAATATGTTGAAGAAAAAGGTGATTACACATGAATGGATAGTCTGGTCGAAGATAAAAAAAAATCCAGTGATGGTAAAATCCAAATGTAAATTTCAAGAAAGTTAAAAGAATTTCCATTTGTACAAGTAAAATCCCAGGAAATCCCATATTTGGAAGAAGATGGTCCATAATAATCCAAAGGCAGAAATCCATGGAATAATTCACAAAAATGTGTACAAGGAAAAAAGAAAAGATTCCAATAATATTAATAAAAAAATAAGAAATGCTTTTCACTCTACTTCCGAGACATAAATATAAATAAGAAAGATCAGGGAAGAGAGAGAGGAAAAAAATGATAAAGTTAAATATAAAATATAAAATAAAGGGAAACAAAAGTCAAAACGACCCAGACTGGAAATGTTAAAGGCGCGAAAAATATATAGAGAGCAAAATAATATAGGCCAACTGAAATGTACAGGTCATCAATTAAAAAATGTTAGCAAGAGTTGTTAGACGAAACTAAATGGAAAATAAATAAATAAATTAATAAATAAATGGAAATAAATAATAAATAAAGAATAAATAAATAAATAATAACAAATAAAAAATAAAAAATAAAATAAGATAAAAATAAAAAACTAAATAAAAATTATTTAAAAGAAAAAAAATTTTAAAAAGATTTTTAAAAATTGTTTAAAAAGAGAGGGTGGCCGGTATCTGCAAATTCAAGAAAAAAAAGTAAGTAAATGCATATAGTAAAATATAAGTAAATATACATACAAGATATGAAAGTGTGGGTAGATTGATATATTAGATAGGAAAGTTTAAAAAATAAAGCAGAAAATGCATATAAATAACCGGTCATGCAAAGAAGAGATAAAGAATTAAAATAAAGGATTATTAAATTATAAAGTATTAAGAAGTATGTAGAAAAACGATTAAGTAAAAGAAATAAAAATATAATATGTATATAAAAGGTAAAAGTAATAACTATGTAATTACAAAATTGCCATAATTAAATTGGGACTTGTGTTTAAAAAAGAGATCAGTTCATTTTTAGAATTTATTATATTGTTACTTTGAGGGGAAGTAATTATAGTTATAGCTTCGGTTGTGCAGAGGCGACATGGCTTAGAGCCTGGAGTATGAGACTTAACTTTTTATGATAGTCTATTTGATTGAGAAGGGGATGCTGTTAGAGTTAAGTTTTTTAATTAAAGTGGTTAGAGAAGTTCCTTGGTTATTATCAGAATTATGGTTGTTAAAAGAAGAAATGTGGTTTGATATTCTTTTCTTAATTAATGTTGAAGTAGCGCCGATATATGTATGTACTTTATTAAAAGCTCGAGGTCTGGTACTAATATTAATTTTCTGATTTGTATTACTTAAATAGTTTGAATTTTGTTCATAGTGTTCAACAAATGGTGGGACAATGTCTGTATGAGGACTATTTTGGAGGGGATGATGAGTGATGTTAGTGTTAGGATGGCTGTTAGGAGAAATATTATTATTCTCATTAATATTATAATCATTATTATTATTATTATCCTTATATATTATTATATATATATGTGTGTGTATATATATATATATATATATTTATATATATATTTGTAAAAAAAAAATAGATGACTTCATTGCCATCAGTTGTAAGCGAACCCGAAACTAAAAATTATGAAGAATTCTTGATAAAATTATTCATGGCAAGGAATAGAATACATAACAATTAAACGACCCGGATGTAAGTGTGACACAGAAAATAACACACGCTATCATATTAATATATATATATATATATATATATATATATATATATGATGAACATAATGGAGATAGTATTCCGACAAAATAGAGAAATAAAAAGGAACAAACCGTATTATGTGTTCATTAACGTTTCGTCTTTATTTCATCCAGAGGAAGTCTCAAAATAAAGACGAAACGTTGATGAACACATAATACGGTTTGTTCCTTTTTATTTCTCTCTCTCTCATATATATATATATATATATATATAGAGAGAGAGAGAGAGAGAGAGTGAGAGAGCACGAGAAAATTGTGCGTACACTCTTTAAACTCAAATTCTGCAAATCTGAAATATTTCAGGTATTAATCAATCTATCACCCCTTCCCATCTTGATCTGTTTCACGTTCAAATTTCGCAATTTCCTGTGGCATCTACCAGTTGATTAAGCCGAAATTAGCTACAACAAGAGCAGGCTATAATTTTACAGGTCAATAACGGACTACAGGAAATTATAACTTGTAAATCAACAGAAAGTCAAGTTGCCCAGGTCATAGTAATCTGACGGCCGGTATTTGATACAAAAAAAAACTTGTAAGTAATTTTCTTTTCAATAACAAAGATATACATGAGTATCAAGGGAAATAATCCGATAAAAACATAAACCAAATTGACCTCCATTACTTTCCCGCCAAATATTGATTATTATTATTCACCCTCACTTTCTTTCTAATAACTGTTTCTCTTGTGGTGTTGTTATAAGCTAATGTTTATTTAATGCGCCGTTTTTTTGTTTTCCTGAAATGTTTTGTTTCGATGAAATAATATTTGCAAACATCATTTGACGTGTGTTCTTGTTTAAATAAAAAGAAGCGACCATAAATGAATAACGGAGACAAAATCGATTGGATACTATTCGACTATGCCCATCGTATTTTGTTAGACAAACACAAAGATAACCTTTGTTGCCTGTTTCTATTTACGTGCCTCCCCACGAGGACAGAGGTAGACACGAGATCGGTTTTTAATGTGGGGAAAATCTAGCTCCCCAAAAAAGAGCACCTTGGATAGGGGAAATATGCTTCAGTCTACAAAGATTTGTCCTCCACTGGTCGAGGACAGAAAAGGTGAAGATATGAGAACAGATACTACACTTTGCTTCCAGCCAAAAAGTTGCCTGTTATTGTGTGGATTTTCTCCGGGATGATATGAATATTTTGGTGATTTTTTATATTATAGTTCTTCTTTTTCTGTTGATGTTATTATTGTTGATTTTGTTATTGCTATGGATGCTGCTGCTGGTGGTAGTGGTAGTGGTAGTGGTGGTGGTGGTGGTGAGCATCGTTCATTCATTTCGTATGCATCGGATGATTATTGTGGGCATGCGTTTACTCGGTATCTTTCTTCTTAGAATTCTTTCTAAAAAGACATTGGTTACTTGCGTGAAGGTTGGCAACATATCTGTGAAAGTATTTCTGTGAATCGAACTGGATTCGAACTTGGCACACCCAGGCTGCCAATCCGTGTCGTTAACCACTCAGCCACTGTCATCTACCCCGCTACTGTTGTTATTATTAAACGAGTCAGACTTCTACTTAGATCTGACAAAGATCGTTCCTCAGGAGTGTCTCGACTACATTAAGTCCTCCTCGTTGACCGCAGCAACTTGATACTATGTTAGGTGGCAGGATTTTTTTACATTAACATCAACATCAGAAGCAATAAGGTTCAGTAGTTGCATGTGAATTCGGCGAAGGTTTCACCCACAACACACAAAGGAAGATCATACTATTTGCTAAGATCTTAGAACCCCTGTTTCATGAATAACAAAACTATTTTTACCAAAATATATGTCACGTCCGTTCGCCATTGAGTATATACTATCTCTTTGGATAGTGCTAACTTTCCCCCTATTGTTCCTCGTAAAAATAAAATAATCTAAAGGGGTAAAATTGCACGAACAAGTTCACCAGTTAACATTTCCATTTCGTGAAATTATTCGCTCATAAAATGGTTTCCCATTAAATTAATCGCATCTTTTGTAATTTGCAAACGTTTTCATGTGTCAGTCTGGTCATGAAGTCTTGTCACACCAAACTGAACTGAAAATAACCGATTGTTTCCGAATCTGCAATAAAAGAAAATTGAGTTGTTAATTTTAAGTTCGTCGCCTTTACAAAAACATCATGTATATTACACTTTTTTTAAATGTAAACTTCCATGGCGGACACGACCATCTACAGGCAGACGTGAAATGAATAAAATTCTTCATAAGGTATACACTATATACAATTAAGTATAAACCTAGAGGTAATTAACTAAACCTAATAATTAACTAAACCTAATAATTAACTATACCTAATACTTAACTAAACCTAGAAATATTTTGAACTAATTAATTCTAATTAATTAATTCTAATAAACTAAACCTAATACTTTACCAACCCTAGAAATACTTGGAACTAATTAATTCTAATTACTAATTAATTCTAATTAACTAAGCCTAATATTTAACTAAACCTAGAAATAATTCGAACTAATTATTTCTAATTAACTAATTAATTCTAATTAACTAAACCATATAATTAACTAAAACTAGAAACAATTCGAACTAATTAATTCTAATTAACTAATTAATTATAATTAACTAAACTATATAATTAACTAAACCTATAAATAATTCGAACTAATTAATTCTAATTAACTAATTAACTCTAATTAACTAAATCATATAATTAACTAAACCTAGGAATAATTAGAACTATTAATCCTAATTAACTAATTAATTCTAATTAAGTAAACCATATAATTAAATAAACCTAGAAATAATTCGAAATAATTAATCCTAATTAACTAATTAATTCTAATTAACTAAACCTAATGCTTAACTAAACCTAGAAATAATTCTTCATTTAACATTTCTGCAATAATTAACTAAACCTAGAAGTAAGAAAAAAATACCCAGTATGGTTAATTAATGCATGAGTATGTATTAGGTTAGTGCAAAAAGAATCTCGTGTTTTGATATATATATATATCTGATAAAAACATTTATTTTGCACTAACCTAATAATATATGTATGAAAATATATTATCCTTCCATTAACGTAAGTCGGTTAGTAGTTTTTTTTTTTATTACATCTTTTATATTGTATATTTAGAGTGAGATATATATAATTCCACGTTCGTATTTCTTCTTGACGTAAAATGAAAAACTTGCGTTCATAATAAGTGTACTGTATGCCTCTTATGTTAACGTATTTTCGTGTCCATTCTACGTTTTTGTTTTTTATTCTGTACATTGACTCATTTTGGTTTTCGTTTTCTCCTCCATTTGTTTTTTGTTTAATGACGTTTTTCGGCTTAACCAAAACGAAAACCAAAAAAAAAAAAAAAAAAAAAAAAAAAAAAAAACAACAAAAAAAAACAAAGAAAACCCCAAACTTAACCAAAACGAAAACCAAAAAAAAAAAAAAAAAAAAAAAAACCCTGACACTTTTCAATTTCCATCAATGCCGAATCTTTCCAATTACCTTTCCAATCCTGATTGTTATTTCATAATGTTTGTTTTCCCCACTTATCGTCATCTCTGATGAAGAAAGATTTTTATTGTTATCTTGTTGCTGGAGAGTTGTTTCAATGGGAAATTAGACGCGCGTTTCTTGGCTGTATTTTTTTCATCTTCATTCGTCGTTCATTACACTCCAGCATCCGACAACACAGTTTATTACAAGCAGAAATGCATTTAGTATAGACACATACGCACATCTACAAGATGGGGTTAATTTATTATATGTAAATACACATTTAAGATACGCATTCAAGCACACGCGTACATTTACTACACGTATAAATATACATCTACTACATGCATACCTGTATACTGGTATATAGAGCACTGCCAGGGGATGCCAGGTTATCTGAACGATCATTATTATTGGCTCACATAGAGCTTTCACACAAGTCATCAATGATCTGTTTGGAAATCTATGGTGTTCTTTAGAAGCTGAGTGACAACAAATCTCCCCAAACGTCTAGCTATCTCCACCTTCTTCGATAGCATTTAAAAATAAATTTGCGTCATCCCACCAGCTTCTTACCATTGATTTCTCGCTGGCAGCGGCCATTGTCTATACTGGAATTAGAGCGGCGAGAAGTCTCCTCAAGATCCCAGTTCTCTTCGCGCTTGTCCAACGGAGGTCTTGTCAGTGCTCTCTCCTCGGTCTTTTCATCCTCCTTGATCTTTCTCAGCTTTTTTGGTATCACTTTTTTGGGGGCGGGGAACGGTGATGGGACAATAGGAGAGGATGCGTGATGGGGGTGTAGAACTTGTAGATATGCAGCTTCAGTGTTCTTCATTCCCTGCAACGCTTCTTCATTATATTGTATTCTTGCATTATTCCCCGCATTCAAGGATTTTCCTTAATGTTTCAGCCGTTTTCATTATCGTTAGTTGTTGTATTTTGCAGCCATTCCTCTGATTCCAATTTCTCCCATTCTTTTTTCGGAATTATTATTATTATTATTATTATTATTATTATTATTATTGCTTTTGTATGTCTAGAAAATATATATCAAGCAAAAAGATATGTTTAGTATAAAATTCTGGCAGAGATGTATGCGGAATGGTAACGTCGTAATATTAAAACCAAGAAAAACCTTAGAACATAAAGATTGGGGATAATTTTGGTGATGGCATCAATTGATTTAAATGTTACGTGAATTAATGACGCAATGAGTTAATGGCGTACTAACGTAATGTTAATGAAATGATTTAATGACATAATGAATTAATGACATAATGAATTAATGACATAATGAATTAATGATATAATGAGTTAATGGCGTAATGAGTTAATGGAGTAATGTTAATGGCGTAATGAGTTAATGGCGTAATGTTAATGGCGTAATGAGTAAATGGAGTAATGAGATAATGGGCTACTGACGTAATGGGTTAATGGAGTAATGAGATACTGACATAATGAGTTAATGGCGTAATGAATTTATGACGTAATTTATTAATGACATCATAAGTTAATGACATTATGATTTATAAGTGTAATGAGTTAATGGCGTAATTAGATAGGAGAGATTTTGAGAAACGTGCAGTTTAGTTTGGAGTTTTTAGTCAGATGGGAAAAGTCGCAGAAGTCAACACTAAATAATGGTCTGCTCGAGAATGAATTTGGATAAGAGGCAAAGGGATTTCAAAAGACGTGCTCACAGTTTTTTGAGTCCAAGGCAGAGTAGTGATGGAAGATTTTCCTGGCAAATTCTATCACGAATTTAGGAGCTTCTTTTGCGTCAATAGGTAAATACTACACACATGATGGCAGCAAATTCGTTTTCGAACATTGCCATTACTTGATATGGCACAAAAAGGAATACAGAAACATGAAAACATTCAGTGATGGGCCGTACGAACGTGGCTTTTAAGCCCATGTCAAACTCTGGCATTCTTTGGCACACATTGTGCAGACATGTATGCCACTAGCAGCACGTTCGTGATGTTCTCTTCTATGTATAATAAAATGCCGCTTCAAACCACATGCTGTTTTGTACGTACGCCCGCAGTTGACACAATTAGCTCTGGCAACACAAGACTACTTTGTGGCCCACTGCGTCGATGAGAAGTCTGGTGGTTCATCAGTCCAGCTCTACTCAGACATAATATTCCGCACACCTCACACTCAAGACCAATTTGGCGCCCCCCACCCAACCACGGCTCCTTTTATCCTCCCTTTCCGATTATCAGCTGCTCATACTGGGTTCGATCTGCCTCAATCTTGTCCACACTTCCCCGCATGGTCCTTCTCAACTCTCCGAGATCCAAAGCAAAACTTTCCCATGTTCTTTCATCTATCTCACATTTCTTTTAGGTGAACCTTAAACAATCTTTGAATCTCATTTTAAGCTTTTGAGCTAGATGTCTTCCTCGGCGAGCTCGCCATAAAGGAGTTGTTTGGGAAGTGGGCTGTCTAAAATCCTCACCACATGTCCACTCCATCTCAGTCTATGCTTGATAGTGTGAGCTTTAATGCTTAGACATCGGGTCCGTTCAAGCACCTCCACCTCACTGACATACATTTGCCAACCCACACCTAAGATTCGCCGTAGGCACATCTGGTGAAACTGATCGAGACGTCTCAAATGCTTCATGTATGTTGTCCAAGCTTTACAGGCATAGAGAAGAGCAGAGAGAACGCATGCGGCATAAACCTTAATCTTAGTTGGCAGCAAGATCCCATGACGTCTCCACAAACGCTTGTCCAACTTTCCAAAGGCATCACTTTCCTTGCTGATCCGCAAGGATACCTCATCATCCAGGGCACCGGACATACTCAGTGTGCTATCCAAGTATACAAACTTAGTGATAACCGCTATCTTTGACCGAGAGATATAAACTAATAGCTCATAGTATGGCATGCCTGGAGCAGGCTGATACATTAAGACAATTCTTTTCAGATTGATAGTCAGGCCCAATCCGCTGCAAGCAACCGCAAAGGCGTCCACAAGATGCTGCATATCAACCACCGTATGAGCCACCAGATCACAGTCATCAGCATAGATCAAGTCACGGATCGTGTCGGTGAGTACCTTTGTACTTGCGTTGAAGCGCCGAATGTTGAACTACCCCCATTAGTTCAGTAACGAATATAGACACCCTCACAACAACCCCCAAATGTCATCTGAAAGACCATGGTGAAATACAACGCAAATAGTGTGAGTGCTGGAATGTCTCCCTGCTTAACACCATTTTCTACTGAGATAGGATCAGCCAGCTTTCCCCCAATGTTGATCACAGCTTCATATCATTGTGGAAGCGCTTTAAGATGGTTACAGACTTGTTAGAACAGCCAAGCTTTTCTTCAGAATCTCCCACACAGCATCCTTATTGACTGTATCACAGGCCTTGGTTAAATCGATGGACACCTGATACAGACCATTTTGCTGTTCTATACATTTCTCCTGTATTTGCCTGGCTGTAAAAATAATATCCACTGTCCCTAGACATCTTCTGAAACCACACGGCGACTCAGGCAAAATATGAGCAGCAATGTGCTCCAGTATTCTGTCTAGCATGATCCTACACAGCACCTTACCGACTACTGACAGCAATGAGATGCCCCGATAATTTCCACATTCATCTCTGCTACCCTTGCCCTTGTATAGCACCATCATCAATGCACACTCATCCCGCCAAGAAGTCTGCAACAAGTCCGGTAAGCGTTGCATCATCTTGGGTCCAAGACATTTAAAGATCTCCGCATGCAATCGATTCAGGTCAGGAGACTTTCCATCGTTCAGCTTATTGACTGGATTGCTAAGAATCGACCTAACAAATTCCTGATCAACGTAAGAAGGTTTGTTTAGAAGGTCATTGAAATGCTCCCTCCATCTTTGAAGAATGTCGGTAGGGTCTCGAAGATCCCCACCATCCCTTGAGCGCACAGGGGTGATAGGTGATCTGGATGGTCCGTAAACCGCACGCAGTAGGCTGTATACGACCTTGGTGTTTTGAATCCGAGGCAAGCTGTATTTCCTCAGCTTTCTGCCTCCACCATTCATCCTGCATGTTTCGCAACCTCCTCTGCACCTCAGGCTTGATTGCCTTAAACTTGTCCCTCAATCGATATTGCGCACCATTCGTCAAACCACCCCCGGGATAAGCATGCAATGATATGGCCTTTGAACCAAGCAGAGCCTGAATTTCAGTATCATTTTCATTGAACCAATTCTGATGTTTACACTCACAATAATCTAATACTCTCTCACATACCATAGACAGACTCATTAAAAGCAGATCAAGTGTTTTCACAGTCAATCTCTTCCATTTCCCTAACTAGTTTCTCCCTCACAATATTGTCTCTTAGACCGGCAACATTAAGTCGCTTTGGGATAGTCACACCAGGTCCCCTCATCTTGAGCTTCACAACACACTTAATCTTTGCACGGACCAACCGATGGTCAGTCCAGCACTCTGCACCCCGCATGACACGAACACTACAGATATCCCTCATCTCCCGTTTTCTGACTAACACATAGTCTATGAAGTGCCATTGTTTGGAACTAGCATGCATCCAGGTCGTCTTGTATTTGTCCTTCTGCTGAAACACGGTGTTACCGATTTTAAACCCCATCTCTGAACAATTCTGCAACAACATCAGAATTTCTATTACACTTGCCCACTCCGTGTTTACTCAGCACATTTCACACTAGCATTAAAATCTCCAAGAATGAAGATCTTATCAGAAAAGTGAATGCGTCAAACTACACTGTACAAAGCAAGGTAGAAAGCAACCTTTTCATCTTCTGTTGCATCCATAGTGGGTGTATAGACACTAAAAAAAGTTGTATAATGACTATTCGCCAGAGGTAACCTCATAGTCATGATCCGGGTACTCACATCACAGGGAAGTTCTTCCAGGCTAGAAAAATAT
Organism: Euprymna scolopes; assembly: GCF_053919585.1. Classification (NCBI taxonomy): domain Eukaryota; kingdom Metazoa; phylum Mollusca; class Cephalopoda; order Sepiida; family Sepiolidae; genus Euprymna; species Euprymna scolopes. The sequence continues at coordinate 128,699,822 of NC_136500.1, read as the reverse complement.
TGATGCCTTTATAGCAAAAGCCACGCCTGATTCCCTCTTACATCCATCCGCTCTACCACTCCAGAAAATGGTGTAGGCCCCAGCCAACTCAGAAAACTGTCCTTCATCAGCCAGCCTGGTCTCAGACAGAGCAACTATGTCCATGTCATATTGCTGACGGCAAGTCAAGCAGCGTCCGCACATTCCAACAGCCGATGGTCATTGTCATATATTTCATCGCAGTAGCATGATGACGACCGGTTCCAGGCTGTGGAACCCTGAACTACCTGTTCATAATCATATTTTCCAACTTTATTGAATGTTTTGCCGTTCTAGACTACAGCCAGTCTTTTTTGCTATCAAGATACACGAGATTGTATATGTTTATCTAATTTATATCGAGCAATGCCTGTGCATAAGGCTTTTTATAGTGAGGAAAGACTTTGCACCGAGACAATCCCACTCTCTAAAAAACTGCCTCATTGATCCAAAAAGAAGAGCAAGTCAACATCATTGGATGTAGCAGTCACCGCAGGTTTTATATCAGAGTTTTCCTTCTCCTAGAGAGGTTGCCTTCACAACGGCTTACAGACCACTCTCCGCCCAATATGCCATTTGATCCATGTCTGGAACTTAAATTGATGGGCACCAGAGAATATTCCACGCCAGTGGGTCATATATGCCGCAGTTTACAGGGCTTAAGCTCCTCTGGAGGTTTCTGTCAGACTTACCTCACCCTTAGCCTTTGGTTAAATAACTTTAATAACTTTGGCCCACAAGGCAGTGGCGGTCCAGTTATACGGCGTAGGACACTCGCCGTTCATCAGAGCAACGTCTGCGTGGCAGTGGTCACGACGTGCACGTGGGGTTGATTTGTCTGGGAGAAGCACAAAAATACGCTAAGACATCTGTGTGCTTTTAACAAGTATTTTTCCGGGTATTAAGCAAAAACATAGGCGCTTGCGCCTACATCAATGACCACCACTTATAACGTCTTTATATTAATATCGTAATTCGCTTCGACCGTTGTCATTCTGTGCACGCGTAAAAAGGTGGATTATTCCAAATAAACCGTGTAAAGAATTATATTGCATAATACCCGAAAAAGCCATAAATAGCCACCCCTTTCATATCCAACACTTTTTTCTTCCCAATTCCTATCAACTGCAGCTGTATATAACAAATCATTTTCCACATAGAACATCATAATTTTATTAACAAATGCTTTACATTTCCCCCTCTCTCCACCTTCTGGTATAAAGAGCGACTTGAAAACATCATCAAAAGAAATGCGTAGGAACAAAAGAGAAATACTTCGAAATATCAACTGCTACCAAATGTTTTATGAGAGAAGTTTTGAGTTTGTACAGTGGAAACAAATGAAATGAATTGGCAAAATATATTCCAGCTGACAGGCATAACAAAATTATTTTTTTTATTTTTTCCCCTCATTTCGTAAGCTCTGTGAAACGTCAGTAGCTTTGCAGCGTGAATAAGCGTTGGAATAACCGCCATATTGGCAGAGATATTTAGTGTTTATTAATGAATAATATTTCGTGATTGTTATATAAAATGTTTTTGCCTTTAATAATTATGAAATAGATGTTAAATGAACTTCGCACAGACACACACACACACACACACATATATATTATTTTTATTTCATTATTTTTTAAATATAATTATTCACTGACACGTGTTTCGTCGTCCACGACTCATCAGAGTGGCTGAATCTAGTGAGATTCGAAATTTAATATATATATTTATATTCTAGCAGGGAGATCCGACGTTAGCCGGGATTAAATGGTGATTAACGGATGTCACACACTCCAATCGGCTGTTCTGTCTTTCATCGGATTTTTTCGATTACCAATACTTATCGAAGACATTCCGGCACAAAACCTATCTAAAAACACTGCCAGGCCCATAAAGTTCGTTCGTGTGGTATTTCATAAAAATCAACCGAGCCGTTTTCGAGTCCATAGGGAACGAACTCAAATGCAAACACGCAGGCAGACACTTATATATATATATTTATATATATATATTTATAATTGTAAATATTTGTATATATATTTATAATTGTAATCCACCACATTAGATTCTCCTATTTTCTTCTTGTGTTGTGCATTTTAGACACCTCTTAGCTGTTGGTTCCTACTCGTCTTGTAGACGCTGGAATAAAGACTCTTACGATCTGATACGAAGCAATCTACACACCAGACGACCTATTGCTGTAGTCTTTATTGTATAATAAGTTTATTTTCTTTGCATTGAACACAAAATGTCGTTTGAACCGCACCCTACTATGTAATTCCCTATGACTTCAAATTCTTCATCTGCATATACCTAAATTTCCAAGCTGCATATATAATTATTTGCTTAAATTCCTTAAGAAGCATATTGTTGTAGACCCGTACTAGAGGTTACAAATGAAAGACATTACAAGTAGTGTAAAGTGTATAAAATATATGTATTTATCATAAAGAATATAGGAGCCACTAAAGTGGTATGAAAGGAACGTGTTCGTTGCATGCGGTTAAACATGGTATGAATGTATCCCTTTAGTCTCTGAAAGCAGTGGTCTTCAGAGGACTGGCTGATTCCACGTAGTTCTGAAATAGGGGTGATTTGTACCTCCGTAACACATATATACTTGGTTAACCCTGCCTGCTCGCCATCGTAGGGCTCTAATCCTTGTCGAATAATTAAAATTTTGTATATTTTCCATACAGGTTTTAAAATGTGGTTTGAAAATTTAAAAAATATATTTTAACTACAAGATTTTTATTGCATATTATGTATATGTGTGTGTGTGGGGGGGTGATATGTGTGTGCGTGTGTGTGTGTGTGTGTGTGTGTGTAGGAGAAAGAGAGAGACATATAAGTATATTAGGAGCGGTGATTGGGTGCTTACAGTTAATAAATTGTTATCTTGCGAGCACATCAAATGAAACTTATCAACTAATATATGAGATGAATGGAAGCAACATGTAATTACTGCAATTCATGAAACAAGTAAGGATGCTGAAAATGTGTTTTTTTTTTTTCATTTTTATGTCGTCAATCTGTTTGGGAAAATATTTCAGTTTTGTAATGTACTGCATGAGGCCATTAGGTACATTCCATTCGTGATGAAGAATGGCCGAGTAATGTAAAAACAAAACTACCGAATGCTTTAAGCAAGACGATTAATAAACAAACAAAAAATAAAATATAGAACACATTCTATGTTTGTAATAGATGTACTCTAGATGTAAAAATACATCTATTAAAAATATAGAACGCAATCTTTATTTTTAACAGATGAAGAAGTACATCTATTAAAAATATAGAACACATTCTATATTTTTAATAAATGTACTCTAGATATAGTATCTACCATATAAAATTCAAATTTTTTCACCGAATGAATTTTTAACAGTTTTTTTTTCTATCATTTAAAATTCAATTTTATTCACCAAATGAAATTTTAACAGTTTTTTTCTATCATTTAAAATTCAATTATTTTTCACCAAATGAATTTTTAACAGTTTTTTTTCTATCATTTAAAATTCAATTTTATTCACCAAATGAAATTTTAACAGCTTTATTCTACCATTTAAAATTCAATTATTTTTCACCAAATGAATTTTTAACAGTTTTTTTCTATCATTTAAAATTCAATTATTTTTCACCAAATGAATTTTTAACAGTTTTTTTCTATCATTTAAAATTCAATTATTTTTCACCAAATGAATTTTTAACAGTTTTTTTTCTATCATTTAAAATTCAATTATTTTTCACCAAATGACTTTTTAACAGTTTTTTTCTATCATTTAAAATTCAATTATTTTTCACCAAATGAATTTTTAACAGTTTTTTTCTATCATTTAAAATTCAATTATTTTTCACCAAATGAATTTTTAACAGTTTTTTTCTATCATTTAAAATTCAATTATTTTTCACCAAATGAATTTTTAACAGTTTTTTTCTATCATTTAAAATTCAATTATTTTTCACCAAATGAATTTTTAACAGTTTTTTTTTATCATTTAAAATTCAATTATTTTTCACCAAATGAATTTTTAACAGTTTTTTTCTATCATTTAAAATTCAATTATTTTTCACCAAATGAATTTTTAACAGTTTTTTTCTATCATTTAAAATTCAATTATTTTTCACCAAATGAATTTTTAACAGTTTTTTCTATCATTTAAAATTCAATTATTTTTCACCAAATGAATTTTTAACAGTTTTTTTCTATCATTTAAAATTCAATTATTTTTCACCAAATGAATTTTTAACAGTTTTTTTCTATCATTTAAAATTCAATTATTTTTCACCAAATGAATTTTAAACTTTATTGTCATTAAATAAATAATGTTAACATTTACTCTTTTAATCTGATGGCAATTGAAACGTTACAAAATGTATATCTTGCAAAGATAAACTAATCACAATAAAACAAAATCAGAAACATCTGAACTGTCATCTAGGCTTCAGCCTCTGTCCCATCGACGAGATGTTGCATCCCTCTGCCTGTTCTACAAATACTTTAATGGTGAATGCTCTGACGAACTGCAAACACTTGTACCTCCCCGACGTAACTACCCCCGACAAACCCGACAAGCTACCAAGTCTCATCCTTTTACAGTAGAGATCCCTAGGTGCAAGAAAGCCTTTTACTCCAATAGTTTCTTCCCCAGAACTGCGGGTCTTTGGAACTCCCTTCCGGGATTCTGCTTTCCCAACTGCAATGATATGCAGAAGTTCAAGTGTAATGTTAACAAACATCTTTCTACTCATCTCCCTTCATAATGACCCCGCTAATTAAGTCCTTGATAGTATCCCCCTGCTTCAAAGTGGCACTGTGCCTTGTTTGCGGTGAAAATTGAAAAAAAAGAATTTCTGAATATATCAATCAAGGTTCGTTTGATGTGATGTTATTTAGTAACTCATTTTCACTTAACTGGGTTTATCTTTTCTCGTATGCGGTTTAGCTTTATGAACGTAACTATCACCCTATTAGTCAACAGAAAGTGACTGTATAGCGTGCTATTAACCCATATCGCATCATCGGCCACTCATTCTTTTAGGAGGGATATTAGAATCGGGTGAGAATGTACGGGTTAGATTTCTGATAAGATTTCAATTTCAATCAGATTTGAAGCATAGAATTCAGTTAATATTTGGTGAATTTTTTGTTTAATTTCCTCTATGAAAATAGTACATCAAAAAGAAAATACGTTTTCTGACCATCCTTTACAGATTTGATAAGTTAAAATCGTTCCGATACATCGTGTCTATATCTACCATTCTTATTGTAAAAAACATTATTATTTTCCGCTTATGTTAACAGGCAATGTTGACTCATTAAAATCCGCTATTAGTCATAGTGCATATTCGAAGGGTCGGCAAACAATTTAGAAGTAATTATTATACGGCATTCATCTCTGTGCACATGCCATCCATTCTTAGCGTCTGTTTATAATTGCATTGGCAAATATTACATGAATGTTGTAAAAAAAATGTTATAAGCACAGATAACATTATTTTTAATTACATTTTCACCCCAAACAAGCCACATTGCAACTTTGATGTAGGGGCTACTATTAGGGACACAGGTTACAGGAGTTCTAGGTGGGGAGTTGGGAAGCAAGATGTCGGTTAACGTTACACTTGAACTTCTGCATGTCAGTACAGTTGGGGAAGCAGGAACCTGGCAGGGAGTTCCAAAGTTTAGCTGTTCTGGGGAAGAAACTACTGGAGTAGAAGCCCCTCTTACATCTAGAGATCTCTACTGTGAAGGGGTGGGATTGTACTGCTTATCGGATTTGTCGGGGGTATTTATGTAGAGGGGGTACAAGTGCTTGCAGCTCGTCAGAACTTACACCGTTAAAGTACTTGTAGAACAGGTAGAGGGATGCTACAGATCGTCGATGGGACAGAGGCTGAAGCTTAGATGATAGTTCAGGACCTATTAGGTTGGCGACTCTCTTTAGAACCTTGTCTAGGAGTGAGAAACTAGTAGCAGATGCACCGGTCCAAATATTACAACAATACTCCATACATGGACGAATGGTGGCCTTATGGAAGTACAGGATACTTTCAGGGGGCAGTAGCTTTCTAGCACGGTAGAGAGAACCTACCTTTTACATATAACATTTACGAGTTTTGTTTACGAGTTTTGTTTACGAGTAGTTTTGCTTATGTTCTTCTAGGTTCGAGGATATCAACCGATATACCCTCTAGGGTCAAAGCAATGAAAATAATGTGTTGTTGTCCTAGCTCTAATTATTACCAACCACCGCGGTCTTTATGAACATCTACCACACGTTCTTTCTTGAAATTTGGACGCTGAACGTTGAATTTTCCTCCTTCATTTTTTTAATCAAAACATTTCATTCGTTACCACTGCGTCACAGCTTATTTTTAGGTGAAGTATGCCTCAATTAATTTTATTCGCTGCTGCGTATATATAGCGTCCATCTTAATGGACGCTATATTATGAAGTAGTGCATAAAATTATTAAAACTGTTAAAAGAATCTTACATTTTTTAATCTAAAATTCATTAAAAATGTTAAAAGAATCTTTAATTTATTGTAATCTAACCTTCATTAAGTGTTAAATGAATCATAAATTTAGTAATTCTTAAATTCATTAAAAGTGTTAAAATACTATTTACTTTGTTCAATCTTAAATTCATTAAAAGTGTCAAAAGAATCTTAAATTCATGTTAAAAAATCTTTAATTCATTAAAAGTGTTAAAAGAACGTTTGATTTATTGAATCGTAAATTCATGTTAAAGAATCTTGAATTTATTCATCTTAAATTCATTAAAAATGTTTTAAAAAATCTACAATTTGTTCAATCCTAAATTCATTAAACGTGTTAAAAGAATTTTTTATTTATTGAATCTAAAATTCTTTAAAATGGTTGAGAGAATTTTGAATTCGTTCAATCTTAAATTTATTAAAAGTTTTAATAGAATCTTTTATTTATTGCAATCTAACATTTATTTAAAATGTTTAAATAATCTTTATTTATTGAATCTTAAATTCATTAAAATGATAAAATAATCTTAAATTTCTTCAATATAAAATTCATAAAAAGTGTCTATATATATACATATATATATGTATATACACGCATGCATATATATATATATATGTATATATAACAAATCAACTTTACACTGTCTAAATTGACTTTACACTGTCTAAATCTTTAGGTATAAAATCTAAAATGCTTTAAATGAATTAAAATAATCTTTAATTCATTGAATCTAAAATTCATATAAAATATTTTAAAAAAATTAATTTACTTAATTATTAAAAATGCTAAAAGAATCTTTCATTTATTGAATCTTAAATTCATTAAACTTGTTAAAAGAATCTTTAATTTATTTAATCTGGAATTCATTAAAAATGCTAAAAGAATCTTTCATTTATTGAATCTTAAATTCATTAAACGTGTTAAAAGAATCTTTAATTTGTTAAATCTAAAATTAATTGAAAATGTTAAAAGAATTTTTGATTTATTTACTCTTACATTCCTTAAACATGTTAAAAGAATCTTTAATATATTGAATTCTAAATTCATTTAAAGTGTTAAAATTTGTTCAACCTTAAATTCATTAAATTCATTAAAAGAATCTTTACTTTATTTAATCTAACATTCATTAAAAATGTTAAAAGAATCTTTAATCTATTGCAATCTAAAATTCATTAAAGGTGTTCAAAGACTGTTTAATTTATTGAATCTTAAATTCATTAAAAGTGTTCAAAGTATCTTTGGAGTTTTTAGTCAACACAAGCTGAAGGTTAAAGGAAACATAAAACGTCTTCTGTGTATAGATATCTTGGGAAAAATACGCGAAAGCTTTATATTTTTGCAAGGTTTTCCTTCGACTCTAAGATAAAACTTTGGAAAGTTGTACATTTCCTATCGCATACAGTTGTAATAATTAAGTCAATTTTTAACAAATGGAGCACATTATCCTTGTAATAGTGACCTAGTCTCTTTATATGTTTACCCGCACGGTTAACTCTGTTTTTAGAACAATCTTGGACTTTCGAGTTTCATTGGACTTGGTTGATGAATTAATAACCACAGTCAGCAAAAACATTTATTGAATTTTCGGTTTCACAACAATCAATGATGAAATAGTTGCAAGTTTCTTTGTGTCCATTACTTTGTTTCTTCAGGTGATCATTGGTTAAATTTTCTAATACTATAAAACTTGCATACTTTGACGTTCTCATCGATTGACTTGCCTGACGATTTGAAAAGTACCCACTCACTAACTTCACGTGATATTATTCGACCAATCAGAATTTAGTACCTTACTACGGGATGGTCGCTAGAAAAGCGGGAAATTTGAAGGTCAGCATAAATCATGAATAAAATTGCGTAATTGCTATTTTTTTAATTGGTTCTTCTGTTGTCAAGCTTGGATTTCTAGGTTAATACGCTGCAGTGAAGTGCGCGGACGTGATTTTAAGTATCTATGAGTAAAATATTAAATTTGTTTTCGAAAAACTTTGTAAAAATTATTCTTTGTAAAAATAAATAGTTGTTTGCAAATTTCCCGCTTTTCTAGCGACCACATCAAACGAAAAATGTGCGGTATATAATTCGCATAAAATACCGACTTGATTAACAGACTATTTCCGGTGTTAGAGAGAAATAACTTGTCACCATGCCAAACGTCTACTGTGTAATGACTTTGGTCACATTTCCAGGGAATACATTGAGCAATTGGACTGTGTAAGCAATAACCGACCGTGCCATCTTGATAATGGTGTACATGTCCACTGCTAAATAATATACACTGTAACTACATGACGTTTAAATACGGTTTCTGGTCAATGGTGACCGTTTGGGAATATCAAGTAACAAAAGTTTGTATAAATTCACTCATAGAAATTTATTTTAAAGAAAAAATGTCTTTGTATGCATATATATACATATATATATATATATATATACATATATATATATATTAAAATTAATAAGGTATATATACATATCTATCTATATATCTATAAAAGGGAACGTGTCTATCTGTCTGTCTGTGTGTCTGTCTGTGTCTGTGTGTGTCCTTGTACATTTCCCTACGCAATAACTTTGCCAATTTTTAGTCTACATGCTCGAAATTTGATATACAGGGTACTGAGATTTGGGAAGATTGATGTGATCGGTTTTCGGCCAGAAATTTGGCTATTAACGGGTCAAAGTTCAACGACCTTGGAGAATTGACCTTGGAGAATTCTACCAAACTCCTCCAACAATTTGGGGTCTAAACCCTTGAAATTTTAAATGTAGTCTCCTTTGACATGGATCTAACTTAATAACTTGATTTGAGCACAAAACAATACACGTTAAGGGGTCATAATAGGGGTGAAAGTATTTTGCTCAGCATGCACCACCAAACACCCTAGCAACGCTGGGCCCCCATGCGAGTATTTTATAAAAACAATACCATCTAAATAAAAACTGCTCAATATATTAGATAGAGCAAATAAATAATAACTTATGAATTAAAATTTTATGATGAGAAATGGTTACATTTCAAATCTAGAATTTCACACCTTAAAATTGAAATTATTAAATTATGATATACTAGCATTTCAGCTCGGCGTTGCCCGGGTGTATGTTGAGCAAAAAAACCAAAAAAACAAAAACAGTAACTTTTTAAAAATTTGACCCCTATTATGACCCCTTAACATTTATTGTTTTAGGTTCAAATCAACTTATTAAGTTAGATCCATGACCAAGGAACCTATAGCTGAAACTCCAAGTGTTTAGACATAAAATTGTTGGAGGAGTTTGATGGAGTTCTCAAATGTCAAATCGTTGAACTTTGACCCCTTAACAGCCAAATTTTTGGCCGAAAACCGATCACATCAATTTTCCCAAAATCTCAGTACCCTGTATATAAAATATCGAGTATGTAGACTAAAAACGGACAGAGTTATTGCGTAGGGAAACGTAGAAACACACAAACAGACAGACACACAGATACACAGACCCGTTCACTTTATATATATATATATATATATATATATATATATATATATATATATATAATACTTAGTAAATACCTACAGACACTAGTGTTTCATCCTTTCCGAAATTATCAATGCAGAGTGACACGATTACTCGCGGTCGGGAAATTCGAACTGGCAACGAAGTCATGCCTGACTCAATTAGCAAGGGAAAAATTATATCGACCAACTTTAACCGCTATGATATTCGCATGCGAGCTAAACTGAACGACTGTAATTCGACTGTAAAGTGCTTAACGATAAAACCGAGTTGATAAACGGCTGACATAATTATATATTTTTGATTATATATTTCATTAGGAAACTATATATATATATATATATATATATATATATGCATATATATCTATATATAAATGTAATTCTTGGTTCGTTTAACCTCGATAAAACCATATTTCTACATTACCAATTTAATTGAAATTTTCAGAAAATCTATCTGTAATCAATGTTTGCATGTTATTAAAATAATTTAACACTGAGAATTATAAAAATATGAATTAAAATATAAATATTTTTCGTAAGTCGTTTCTGCGAGACTGCCCGGTTTTATTTCCGGTAACTTCCGTTTCAACTATTCTCGAATTACAAGAAAAATAGGTACTCATGCAGAGAGTGATCCGTGCTGACATAATAACATTATTATTTAAAAAAAACACATTCATAACGTGGGGAAGTGAGGGTGTTTTCTACCTATTCTGTACTTTAAATTGAATAAAAAAACATATCCTAAAACTTTAATTAAACGTGGAAATACGATTTAAAAAATAGCGCGGATCACTCTCTGCATTAGCGCAAAAAAATCCCATATTTTTTAAATTTAAATTCATTTATGTATCTTACCAATTTTTTAAATTTAAATTCCTTTATTTATCTTAAGGCTTTTCACTCATGAAACATTACGTTTTAATTGTTTAGTTTCTTTCAATACATTGTTTACATAAAAAGTTTGTTTTAACTTTTTCTAAACTGTTTGCTTTTTATGACACGCTTCAGCGTATTAAAAACACCCTAACCGCTTTATGTTAAAAACGGCTTTCAAATTAAACACGCTCTTCCACAAACCTCGAAAGCCGTTCTTAACATGGGGAGGTTGGGGGTGTTCATTCCGAAAGCAGTTTTATATGGGGAGGTTAGGGTGTTTATAATATGCTGGGGCGAGTCGTAAAATTAACGAAGTTGCTATTTATTATTTATTACAAAAATTGCTTGAAAAAAATTACATTTTGGTACTCCTTGTGCGTTGAGTTCCATAGCGACCAGAAGAAAAATAATAGTCGCTCCCTTAGTCCCCACCCCACGTAACATATTTTATTTACTAACGTTGCCGTAACTAAACGATTATTTGTCACATTAACAAACATTTATTTATTTATTTATTTTGAACAAAAAGTTTTACTCTTTATGAATATTAAAAGAAAAATGTTACTAAATATTTATTAATAATTTCTCACTTTTATAAACATTTGATTTTAATTTCTTTTTAAATGACTTTTATCGACTTTTTTAATAGTATTTGCAGATGGGTACGTTTACAACAAATATCAGTTAAATTTTGTAAATATTCCTCCCAAATGGTGTTTATACCGACATCCGTTGTAAACATGGAGAGGTAGATGGTGTTTATTCTGAATGCTGTTCTTAACATTTGTGGAGGTGGACCTAATGTAAAAAAATAAATAAATAAATAAATCATTTACTGATAATGTCTCACTTTTACAAATATTTTTAAATTACATGCGCGGATGAACAAATTTGAATAGTGCAAAAAACAAAACGTTTTTGTAATAAACTTCGGGTTTGCAAAATTTTACTGATATTTGTTGTCAGCATACCCATCCGCAATTACTATTTTTAAAAAAGTCGATAAAAGTCGTCATTTAAAAAAAAAATTTTAAACAAATGTTTGTAAAAATTTGAAATTCTTAATAAATATTTAGTAACTTTTTTTCTTTTAATATTCATAAAGAGTAAAACTTTTTTCAAAATAAATAAATTAAGGTTTGTAAAAGTGACAAATAATCGTTTAGTTACAACGGCAACATCAGTAAATAAAAAATGTTACGTGCGCATGCGTCAGACTTGACTAGGAATGGGGGATAAGGGAGCGACTATTATTCTTTTCTGCTGGTTGCCATGGAACTCAACGCCCAAGGAGTACCAAACTTTTTTCCAATATTCATGAAAAGAGTTAAGCAAACGTAAATAAATAAATGTTTGTAAAAGTGACAAATTCAGGTTTAGTTACTTTTTTTATTCATGAAAAGAGTTAAGCCAACGTAAATAAATAATGTTTGTAAAAGTGAGAAAGGCAACGTAAGTAAACAAATGATAAATGTTACGTACGCATTCGTTAGCCTTTACTAACGTGGGGGGGGGCTAAGGGAGCGACAATTTAATAATTCTGTTAGTCACCGTGGAACTCAACGCCCAAGGAGTACCAAAAGTTTTACTCTTAAAAGAAAAAGTTACTAAACATTTATTATTAATTTCTTACTTTTACAAACATTTGTAATTCATGTATTTACTTACGTTGGCTTAACTCTTTTCATGAATATTAAAAAAAAAACGTATTGATAATTTCTCACTTTTACAGACATCTTTAGCGGATAATTTTTGGGTAAATATTTATATTTAGGTCCACCTCCACAATTTTCTTTTTTAAATGACTTTTATTGATAAATAAATTTACTTCTCCGCAACTTTTATTGATAAATAAATCTACTTCTCTGCAACGGGCACTGAACCCCTCCATTTTTTTAATAGTATTTTCGGGTGGGTATGCTGACAACAAATATCAGTTAAATTTTGCAGATAGTTTTTCACCCCCACCCCAAAATGGTGTTTATTTCGGAAGCTGTTCTTAAGATGAGGAGGTTGGGGGTGATTATAAGGTGAACCTAATCTAAAAAAAAAAATACCAAGTTTTTTAAATGATTAAAATAATTTCTCACTTTTACAAACATTTTTACATGCGCACATAAGCAACTATTTTTTATTAACTTTTTTTACACTTTTTATTTAAAAATTAGTACATTACAATGAATAGAATAATAAATCATTTATCATTAATATGTGTTTTTTGGTTTTGTGTTGAATGAAACTTTTTTTTCATTACAACAGTAATGAACCAATTTAAATCTTCCGGCATGAGTTTAAGGGTTACGAAATTATCAATAAATCGTTTAGTTACTAAGCCAACGTCAGTAAATAAAAAAAATGTTACGTACGCGTGCATTACCCTTGACTAGTGGGTTAAAGGAGCGACCATTAAATAATTATGCTGGTCGCCATAGAACTCAACGCCCAAGGAGTACATAAAGTGGCACTTATGTTATCGTGCTATTTTTTAAAATAGTATTTTCACGTTAAATTCAAATTTTACAATATCTTTTTCTTTTTTTAATTTGTTAGGTGAAAGTACAGATAACCCGGTCGGTTTCTAATGTGTGGAAATCTAGCTCCCGACAAAAAGGAGTACTATGTATAGCAACCAAAAATTAAAATTGCCTCAGTCTCGAAAGATTTCTTCTCTACTGAACGAGGAAAAAACGGTTCAGCTTCTGTTTCTCTCCCCCTACTCTCTTCCTCTCTTAATATCTCTCTCTATTCATCTCTCCCTTTCCCTCTTTCAATCTTTCTCTATACATAACCCTCTCCATCTCCCTTTGCGCCCCTTTCTCTCTCTAACTCCCTCTAACTCTCTCTCTCCTTTCCTCTATCTCGCCCTCTCTGTTTCTAATTCTCCCCGTCTCTCTCTGTCTATCTATCAATCCCTTTATCTCTCTCTATCTCTTTCTCTTTCTCAATTTTCCTCTCACGTTCTCTTTTCTATCTATCTATATATATTCCTCTCTATCTGTCCATCTCTAATCCCTCATCCTATTTTAGTCTCCTAAATAAATTGCAGTGAATAAGGCATTGTCAAAACATGGATAAATCCTATTTTAGTCACCTAATTTACTGACTGTGAGAATAGAAGTTATTTGGAAATTACTGATACCTTGAACAGTACCAGAAGTAACTTGTAAAACCTTTCTAATTAAATTGATTTTGGAAGCCATTTGGTAACAAAATGACGTAGCCTTAGCCCTTGCTGCATGAGGAATACCTGCGACCTTACTGCCAAGTAGAAGAATTTTTTATTCTACTTTGAAAAATTCAATTTTTTAAAAACCTCATCTTCGAAATCTCACAAAACATACAATATGGGGAAAATATTGCAGAAATGCAAACTTATTGTTAAGGATGGATGCCCAATGGCACGCAAAAAATCACTTGAGGCACTTGGTCGCTCCTTGCAAGATTTGCTGGCAATGTCAGACTATTTGGGAATGCAGTAATATTG
>NC_136500.1:128665445-128680445 GCF_053919585.1 Euprymna scolopes | reverse complement strand
GGTACAGTTATGATATGTCGACTGGGCAACCAGGTCTGCCAACCGTTAGTACGTCGCGTCACCGAGTGAGTTCTTCGTTAAGGCGTTGGGGATTCTTCTCGGATGCTCGGTTTTCAAGGCCTGTTCTCCGTGGATCGTCTAGTTATTCTGGGTGTTCGTTGACGGATACGGTGTCACAAATGGCAAATAAAGAAATATACACATATAGGGATCAACGCACATCAGCAACAAAACTCCGGAGGTTGGTTAATATAATATATATTTCGGAAATTCATAAAAGAAGTATTTACAGCATATACATATAGTTGTACAATTAATTCAAGCAAGCAGTTAGTTCTACAACTGAGCTTCTGTTGTTGAAATATCTGGTCGGTATCGCGGACTTTGCGTAATTCTCGTTAAGTGATCGACACGTTATAAGCGTTGAGTTATCAGGCAACAAGCGAGGGGGAGAGAGAGGAGAGGTGATTCTGCCGAGACGGAACAACTCGACTTAGCTCTCTTTGACTCTGATTCCTAATCTCGGACCCGGACTCTGACTTAATCTCTGATTTTTCATTTCTTTTATAATACAATTATGGAATGATGACGACACCCATGTTCGTCATCGACCAATCAAATTGCTTGATTATAATTCGGCGGGGCCTTTTCTCATTGGTTGATTATACTTCGACAGGGCCCTTTTTCATTGGTCCATTTCCAAAATTGGATTTACTCCTCCCTTAATTAACGCCCAACTTAAACGTTGTATTAATTAACTCCTCCCTGGCTTACTAATGGAATTTTTCCATATCCAGGAAAATTATTTTTCCTTTGACTTAAAGTAAATCACGCGATTTTATTTGTTTTAAAATTATCTATTGATCTCATTTTTCGCTTTGATAATTCAAAGGAATTTTAGTTTATCTTTGAATTAAGTTCTGGTTGTCGGCCATTCCATTATAGCAGACATTTTGATTACGTCAAAAGACCAAGAATGCATTTGTCACTTTGAACTTATCGGACAACACATTTTCCCATCCGAGCAAAAATATTTCATAACTTCAATTTTCGTTCGACCTGATTCACCAAATGACAATTCTCGATATGTCATAAAAATATGTATTATTGTTTTGAAATTTCGGACAATTCATTTTTTCTTATTCTTTGTCCTAAAACACAATGCCGAATCACTGCGTGTGTTTCTCTCAGATCAAAAACAACCCGACTTTTTCAACTGTCAAACTCACAGATCAAACTTGGCTCATAGTTTTGCCAATTGCGGGTGTGCAATCCCCAATTCTCTGGTTCTTGTACGATTATGATTTCGGCTATTTCAGATCAAACGCCTGTGTATTTTGGCTAAAATATTTTATGCATTCTTTTTCGCTTTTGAAGTTTAGAATGTGGTTTAACTTTTCGCTACAAAGGCACTTTTGCCGCCGCCATCTCAACAACAGACTTAGCTCAGAATTTATTGACAAAAAAAAAAAAATAATAATTTTTATTCCTTCAAAACCCGATCATCGTCCGGGAACAAAAAAATATTTTTAACCAAAAGAAACGTCACATCAACCCTACAGGTCTGATGTGGCCTCTCTTCAGTGTTACAATACAACGAAACACTGCTGTATGTGGATGACAAATTAAAGTAACCCTCTCTGGGTTGAGCACTTTGGAAATATATTTTCACCCGACGCATATTTAAGCTATTAAGCGAAGCCCACTATTAATTTGTTTGGAAACAAACTGATGGTTAGAACACTGGAAAGGTGTATGTCTATCCGCACTGACGTTGTGGTACGACGAAACAATGCTGTATGTTGATGATAATATATATATATATGTATATATATATATATATAAATATATATATATCTATCTATATATATATATATATATATATATATATATATATATATATATATGTCAGGTCATGTCATGTCATGTGCTACTGGTACCATGTAACCCAGTACTACCTGCCTCATGGTCGGGTCACCGGCGACTAAACTGGTTCCCCCACCAGACTTGTTTGGTGAGGAGGGCGGCTAGTCTCCCTGAAGGATTAAAAACAAGTATTTCCAAAGGGCGAATGAACTCTTTTTCTGGGTCAACGGCCAACTAGCACCGTGTATATGTGTGTGTGTATATGTGTATTGGGGTGGAGAGGGCTCCCCTAAGCCGTGGTGAAGGAAACCTTTCTAGAAGAAGCAAATCTCTGATTTTAAAAACCATAAAGTGGAAGACCATTACCCGCATTAAGCTGGTCTGCAGTTTAATTTGTTGCTGGCTATCTTGCTCTTGCTTGTTGCTGGATCTCAACATTTTGAACCGAGAGAGAGAGACTTAGCTGTCGTACAAAGCTAAGACTCTGTAACATCATATTTGTATAGATACTCCCTCAGGCATTTGGGCTCATGGATTTTAAATGTCTGAGGGAGTGGCACTCGTCTGACAAGACGTTGCAATCATCATATATATATATATATATATATATATATATATATATATATATATATATATATATATACTCCAAAAAAAAGTTAGAGAGGGTTTCGCATTGATATTCATATTAAAAACATTGTTTTTTATATTTATTGAAAAAAAAATACAACTTGGTTATGTATAGTTCGTGGAATTTCACTCATCTGCAAAGAATCAAGGTTTTTGCATATTCTTTTAAACATTGTTCTTAATTAATTCCCTATTAGATTAGTTTTCAGTTTTCCCATGGGATGATCGTCTTCAGTTAATTCTTACGTGTAATTATATTATATGCAGGTTTTCTACGTGATTCACATTTGCGTAATATTTGCATGCAACCGTTTTCTATATATATTTATGTATGAGTAGATATATGTATGTAAAAACTGTTGCCTACGCAACTATTCTGTCAGTCTTTTGTCTACTGATATGAAACTTAATATATAGGGTATTCGAATCCATGCGAAACTTTATATTTGTGTTTTAGCCGTAAAAAATCGGTGCAAAGATGTGAAAATTAAAAAAAAAAATGAAAATTTCAAGTGAAGGTAAAACGACGGCATTAACAATATGCATGCATAACGTAGTAGCTATTAGTTCATGTTTTAATTTTTAGCCTTGCAGCAAACAACCTTTCATAGGTCAGGCATTAACGTCAAAGGAAAAGTAAATTGTTAGTTAAACGTTTTAGTTTCAATTCTCGGCGGTAGCCAGGGTTCATTTATTTTTTACTTTTTAAATCATTACTATAAAATGGGTACTATATAACATAATAATAACTACAAAATCTGCATTAATCAATACACATATTTAAGCGTATTTTACGACCGGGCAATACCTGGTAGCCTTCTAATATATATATATATATATATATATATATATATATATATATATATATATATATATATATATATAAAGCTTAATGTGTGTGTGTGTCTGGTCACGAATAGGCTCCTATATTATTAAAAGAAAAACTGATTGCATATAAGACACAGGAATGGTTATGTTTGATCTGGCAGAACGGTGATTCATTAAAATTCTGGGGTCTGCGTTCGCGCCTGGTCAACAAAATATGGAAACAAAAAATTTAAAAATTAAAAAAAAACGTTAACAAGTGTTTTTTTTATATAGATGTACATATAAATACCTTGATAAGTATGTTTTAACTTTAATAGGGATGGTATAATAAAATTGTGGGGTCTGCGTTCGCGCCTGGTACCCATAGAATGGAAATAGGCACAAACTTTAATAAAGACTTTTCATATCTATCTGCGAAAGTAGACTTTGATTATTATGCTTCAGTTTGAAGAAATATGGTATGATAAAATTATGGGGTGTTCGTTCGCGCCTGACCTCCATAGAATGGAAATATGTCACAAAGTTTAACAAGGTTTTTTAATATAGATCCACTGGGTATCGTGATAAGTGTTTCAGTGTGAACAGGTATGGTATAATAAATTATGGGGTTTATCTATTTTATTTTTACTTTCATCATATTTTGCTTTGGTTTTGATACCCCCAAATTCGAAGCTATCTCTTTACAACCCTTCCTTTTCATAACCTATCATACTTTAATAAATCAGAGTCCATTTTCTGTAGGCTGTTTTTGAACCCAGTCAACGACGGGTACTTTTGCTAGTATATATATATATATATATATATATATATATATATATATATATATATATATATATACCAGCATTTCAGCACGGCGTTGCCCAGCTGTTTGTGTGTTAAGCAAAAAAAAAAAAAAGTGGTAGTAGGAAGGCAGGCTCGAACCCGTACCGCAAAGGAAAAAGAGAATGGGGGAAAAACATGACGTCTTTGCTGTTACTACCCCGGCCAAACTGGAAGTGACGTAGGTTTTAATTAAGGCTATACAATCGAAAAGCGGGGATGACTTTCGAAAATATAGGCTGAAAAAGCGACACCTCCCTGTTGAAAAGTGCCCAGTTGAGGGTGAATAAATCAGAGGTCATTTTCTTTTTAAAATTTTACCCTAATTTTAAACAATTAACATCAATTTATTATTTTGGGCTCAAATCAAGTTATTAAGTTAGATCGATGTCCAAGGAACCTATATCTAAAATTTCAATTGTGTACACACAAAATTGGCGGAGGAGATTTGTAGAGTTCTCAAAAGGTCAAATCTTGAAATTTGACCCGTTAACAGGCAAATTTCTGTCTGAAAACGAATTACAAAAATTTTCTCAAATCTCAGTACCCAGTATATCAAATTTTGAGTTTGTAGACTGAAAATTACAGAGTTATTGCGTAGGGGCGTAGGGAAGTGTACACAGCCACACAAGGTTTTTTTGCAATTATGTTTGTTGTTCCTTTGTTATTTATTTTTTCTAGAATCCGATTGCTGCATCGGAAAGGCCAGTTAAAAATACATAATATACTTTGTTATTTTCTTTAATTCAATCCCTTTTTTAGAATTTATTAGACAAAATTTAACTTTTATTTTACCGTGCCAATAAATATGATCATCACTGTATATATATATATATATATATATATATATATATATATATATATATATATATATATGTATATATATATATATATATATATATATATATACTCGGAGTTTTTTATTCAAAAGTAATGGACTAGTGAATTCAACGAGGTTGTTAGATAGTGCTCCATGAAAAGAGCTGATAATACTTGTTTATTGTTATATAAACATGTTTACATCCCGCTGCTACAAACAGCCACTTGTTTCAATCAAACAACAGATATCATCAGGCAGCGACTTGACTATTCAAATGTTCAATGAATAAGGTTATTCATTGAACATTTGAATAGTCAAGTCGCTGCCTGATGATATCTGTTGTTTGATTGAAACAAGTGGCTGTTTGTAGCAGCGGGATGTAAACATGTTTATATAACAATAAACAAGTATATATATATATATATATATATATATATATATATATATAATGTTTTTCTGTAAAGGATCCGGAAATATCTGAAGGAATTGCAAAGCGATAATAAACCTTATAAGACGAAGGCAAGCTACAATTTACTTAACGATATCTTGTTATAAACTTATTTCAACCTTTTATGCACTAGGCTATTTTCACATGCGCAAACAACCAATTTAAATTAGCTTGCTTATTTGAAAATGCCCTATTCCCTATCGACGATCATGCCTCCGTTCAGTCTCGAAAGACAAAGGATAACCCCTGTAAGAGCAGCTGTGCGTATAATTGTGAGGCAAGGGTTGCGCAATCTCAAACCACACCTCTTCAGTCCAGTGGCAAAGAGAAGTCCAGGACGACTAGAGACAATGGTTATATTGTGGGGCTCCGTTGTGTTAGGTGTCTGTTGAATAGTTGGGTTTTATATTTTATCTGTATATTCATGTATAAATGTATAAATTTATTTAATCTTTTTTTATCTTTTTTATTTTATATGTATAAATATATTTTATCACGTGTAAATGCGTGTATGTATATACGTCGTATCATTTAGTTGATCGTCTAGTGTGTATATTTTAACATTTATGCAATAATTCTAACAGTAAACGATTGACGGGGACGTATCGAAATAGTTTTAGACAAACACTTCTTTTTAACAGATGCAAATAACACAACACATAACTGAATTATGTATGAACATTTATTTTCATGATCCGGTCGGCATTTTCAGAGATTACACGTTTTTAATCTTGGCTGCCTGAAATGACGCCGCTCCCTGCATCATTTTGAGTCGTTTATTCTTTCTGATGTCCAGCTAACGACTACCGAGAATCTCCCCAAATCTACATATCGTCATGTGTCTCATTACGTCGCTAATTACGTGTCTCACACCAACAGCTGATATCCCCAATCTAGTTATTTGTTTATGCAAACCAAAACTAATGTTTACATCTATTTTCTATTTTCACATTACATTTGCGATATATCTATATTATATATGTCAATAATTTTTCCCAATTTAATTGTTTACTTTCTAATAATAACTAGCAAGGCCACCGGTGTTGCTCGAGACCATATAAAAAATTTTGAATATACATGTTATTCTTAGGATAGAAGAATTTTTTATGTATCATTTGGCATCTTGAACAAAAGAATATTTTACCTATCCTAGGACGGGTATTATATGTATGAGATAGAATAGGAAATTTACAGCACATATATAGGACAGGTAATTTAATGGCAAATAAGCATACATATAAACATATACACATCCTTAAAATCCATAATGATTGGTTAATTAATTTAGGAGTGAATCTTATACTATAAATATATAAACATACACACATAATTAAAAATCGCAATGATCGGTTAATTAGTTTTGGAGTGAATCTAATAATAGAAATGCATCAATCATATACACATCCTTAAAATTAATAATGATCTGTTCATTAGTTTAGGAGTGAATTCAATACATACAAATATACACAGTATCCTACCCGAGAAATAAGGTACTTGTGCAGTATAGCACTCGCATGTAAATACATGAATAAAATTAATAATAATCGGTTAATTAGTTTAGGAGTGGATCCAGTACACAGAAATATATGATCATATACACATCATTAAAATTAATAATGATCGGTTAATTAATTTAGAAGCGAATCACATACACACAAATATACAAACATATACACAAAATTAAAATTCATAATGATCGGTTAATTAGTTTAGAAGTGAATTCAATATAAAATTCCATTACTGAATCTATTTACGTGATTATTGGAATGTAACAAAGAAGCCGATATATAATATATCCTATATATTTGGAATATGACATTTTTGTTATGTACAGCAAAAAGATTTTTCCGTATTTTTTGTTATATAAAAGTGTTCTTTTATAATTATTACCTAACATTTAAAAAGTCAAGAATATCGGAATGTAACAAAAAAAATAAAGAAATGGTGGAGATCGAACCCGCAACATTAGTGTTAGTAACCGATGACGCTACGCGTTGCACAAAAGGAACCACTGCGTTAATAATCTGGTAAATTTAATAAATAAACCTCTGTTACAGACGGTGCGCATGCGCAAACGACGCCATTGTTGCTATGCTCGTCAAGTTGTCATTTCTTTCAAGTTTGAACCCCTTTTTTGAATCCCTTAGCAATTGTTCTAATCAATTAAACACCCCTAATAAAATTCTGCACCCTATATGCAATCTTTTGAGCTACAGCACGCCGTCAAACGACCATCCGTCTAGGAGGAGATACAATGTAAAAACGGAGACAGACACACACACACAGACATAGTAAGATTTATATATTAGATTATTGATCCAGCGATCTGCCGTCGCTCGAATCAATTATTATTATTATTATTATTATTATTATTATTATTATTATTATTATTATTATTATAACTAACGGGACCTGTGGAAATTAAACAGGGGACTTATTCAAATGTGATATATTGATGTTGGCATTCTGTAGATGTTCAGTGTACATGGAGACGCTCTGATATTATCGTAGCTTTTTTGTTAAAATTGCAAAAGTATTTATCTAAGCTAACATGAACGCCCGGTAAAGCCCGGTTGTAAGGTACGCTTAAATATGCTATTTTAATTCTTGCACATTTTGTATATATTATTATAGAGTTAATGTCCTATCGATTTTTATATGTTATAAAGTTGCGATTTCAAAAATAAAAGAATATATCCATATGACTTGAGTTCATCAGCTATAGTCGAAACCGAAACCAAAACTTATGAAGAATTCTTGGCAAAATTATTTATTACAAGAAATAGAAAAACATAACAATATAGCGTGACACACAAAAGAACACACACGCTATCGTATTAATATATAGGTAATAATAATAATAATAATAATAATAATAATAATAATAATAATAATAATAATAATAATAATAATAATAATAATAATGTTTTGACCCTTGGTTCTGCCTGTCGCAGTTAACACAGATACTACACTATGATCACAGCCCAAAGGGGTTACAACATTACAAAATGCCAGGATAAGCGGAGAGGGCATACATCATCTGGAAAGCCTAAATGGTCGCCAATCTGGTACCGGCCAGGCTTATCCTTGCTTAACTTGGTGATCTGACGGGAACCGTGTGCCAAACGTGATTATACCGTATAGTCTGTATACGGTTGAAATAAATTTATAATGAGATTGTGGTAACTGTATTACTTGTTTTCCTTCTTTTAACATGCAGTGTTTGTCCTTTGGGGCAAGATCAAAGTGTAGTATCTGGTCTTCAGGTGCTGCACTTCAATTTCTTGTTCTCTCTCAGTGGAGGAGAAATCCTTCACGACTGAGACAATTTTTTTTTATTTTTGTTCCTTTTCTCCACGTTAAAAATCGACCCTGGTGTCTAACTCTGTCCCGTGGGGAGACATTGTAAATAGGAACATGCAGTTTTTGTAGTGGATGTGTGAAAAAAAAAAGTGGAAAATATAATCGCAGAAATAACAAAGAACTCAATCATGCAATGATGGTTTATCGGCGGGTTTCGATAGTTTAGGATTGTTTAATGTCATTAATTCATTTGGATTTCATTGAAGTTAAATGCTTTGAAAAAATTAACTAAGGCGTTGGTTTTAGAGAAATACAGATGCGTTTGAATCTATGAAGATTACGTTTGAAATACTAATTTCATCGCTTAATGCCCGTCTTGAAATATCCGGGGACGGGGTTTCTTTGTTGTTTATAGTTAGCGATCCACAAACACTTTGACATCTGAGGTCATCTGCGTTCAGACCTCAATACAGGCGATTTGCTTTTAATCATATAAGAATGTAATTATACGTCTAAATGTGTAGTAATGGCTTCAAAGTTAATTTTTGTTTAAGGTTTACTATTTTTTTAATTGCTTCCAGCTTCTTATAAGATGCTGTGTTCATCGGTCGGTTTGTTTGTCCGTACGTCTGTCACGCTTAATGTTGTAGTAACATTTTGTGAGTTTGCCACATCTAAGTTTTCGTCTATCTGTGCGTCCAGTCTAAAACAGCATTATCATCGCTAACCACGTAGAGTAAACGGACGCATCTTAAGAATAAACCTGTTCTTGATTTTCGTACGTCCATTCAAATCGGCAAGAGCTAATAACGCCTATGATAATAAACACGTGCATTCCTTGGCAGATCTTCCCAGCACATATTCGAAAAAAAAAAAAGTTAAAATAAATAAAACTACGGAATGAATGAGAAAAATGACCCCAAGCTGACAAGGTTGGTGTTGCCCAGTAAACAAACGGTAAATATGTTGGGAGATTTACGGAGCTTCGTTTAATCGAATTTCCAGACAGAATCATAGAATGATAAGAGTGAGTCTGTCTTAATAATAGTAACGGATATTTTAGTAACGTCTCCTTGTTTGTATCTACGGCTTTGCAATAACGAACTTTTTTTCTTAGTTCATATTTATTTATCTATCGCTGTAATGCCGCCAATCTATTGGTGATATATCGCTCTCTTTCTCTGTCTTTCTCGTTTGTATCTATCTATCTATCTATCTATCCATATATATATATATATGTATATATATATATATATATATATATATATATACATATATATATATATATATATATATCCATCTATCCATATATATACTTTGGACCATCTTCCAATTACGCGATTCCCTTGGATTTTATTTATAGAAATGAAAACTTAACCAACTTTTTTGGATTTTGACTTTTGGATTTTACCGTTATTGGATATTTTACCCTCGACCAGACTATCCATTCACGTGAAACCACCTTATTCTTAACCCTATTCCCTCCGCTTCACTATTTATTACCAAGTAAGATCTATGACTTACTTGTAGTTTCATCAAATACTTTTGCAAGCAAAATCCGATCTCGCATTTTGCTAAACCCTACCCTCTGATGAGAAGGAAAGTATTTCTTCGAAACTCCGCCGATTAAGGACTATCGACTTATTTTGTGCTTCCTTTTTAAATTAAATATGCTTCTAACTCTTTTTGAAAGTGTTTTTAAACATTTTCTATTAACTAGTTGTTCTCATATATATATATATATATATATATATATACATATATATATATACATATATATATATATGTATATTACAATAGAAAAATGCGAGCATGAAAAGTAACATGGTTAAGCTTGAACATGGAAAAGTAAAGACCAGTTGTTAAAACTGGGAAAGAAAAGGATAAGATATTCTAATAAAAAATATAATAAATATATTACTTGAAATATTCCAGCATTAAGAATTGATTATATAATAGTATAAATTGAATTTGAAAATATATTTTTAATGCTGCAATAGAATTTGGTAGAAATAAGAGGAGGTGATATCCGGCCCCGATATAAAAAAATCTGCACAGATATCTATAGTTTCCAAAACAGGGACACAAGTAAAAAGATTGCTAATGTCATAAGAACACATAAATCTATTAACAATCTTAGACTTTGTAATAAAATCAGCAAAATAAAATGAATCTTTAAGACAATATTTACTATAATATTGTAAAACAGGTTGTAAAATGTCAAAGATCAATTTTGAGACCTTGTGTTGCGATGACCCTACCATGGAGAGAATGGGCCTTAATGGGATATCCACATCGTGCCATTATGATTTGTTCCAAGTTAAAATTAGATGAGGAATTGGAAACTCGGATACTTTATTCAAAAACGGGTGCCCACTACATGTGATTAGGTCAGTTATTCAAAGGAAATTGGCTGAATTCTCTCGAATATAGTGGCCAAATGTCCAATTTATCTTCGTTTGCCTTAGTTGGGTAAAGTAAGTGAGAAATTTGCCAAACAAATAAGTTCAGCAGTTCATGGATGTTATTTTAATGCCAATGCGCGTGTGGTGTTCTCTACGAGAACTTTATTACCATCTTCTTGAAAAGACGTTCTACCCCCCCACCCACCATAATAGTAACGTTATTTACAATTTTGAATGTGGTTGCGGTGCCAACTATTTGCGTCGAACGACATTAAGATTAGATGGAAGAATCCAGCAACATGTACCCAGTAAAATTAGGAATGGAACCTACCGGGCAACGGATGTTGTTACTAACACATGCGAAAAATTGGGTAAAAACATTAATATCTTCACCCTCGACTGGGCACTTTTCTACAGGGAGGGGTCGCTTTTTTCACCGATGTTTTCGAAAGTCATCCCCTCTTTTCAATTGTCTAGCCCTAATTTAAACCTACACTTCCGGTTTGGCGGTGGTCGTAACAGCAAAGACGTCACGTTTTCCCCATTCTTTTCCCCCTTCGCGGTACGAGTTCGAGCCTGCATTCATACTACCACTTTTTTTTTTTTTTTTTTTTTGCTCACACAAACACCTTCAAACACCCGGGGCAACACCGGGCACCCATGCTAGTATATATATATATATATATATATATAGTTTAAATTAATATTGTTCAAAGAGAATACTTACAATATATATTCAAGTATGCGATGATAAATTTATGCCAATTGCCATATAGTTCTTTTGTGTCGGGCGATATTACTTTACTTATTTTATCCGAGTTATTTCTTTTTTTCTTAGTAAAATCGATTTCCTTTTGCTACCGAGTTTTTTTTTCTAATATCTTACTAATAACGCAACGTTTATCTAAAGTATTTTAAGGCAGTTTACTTTCATAGGATTATTTGACCAGTACGCAGTCACCCTTTCGAGAATCGTAACTACTAGATAGTCATTTGGATCATGACATTACTCTATACGAAGATCATATCTGATTCTGATTAGATGAATCACTTTGCTGGAAGTAGATATATACGTGATGTTTTTAAGCTATTTTAACATTTTTAATAACTAGCGTGTGTGCGCGGCGTTGCCCGGGTGTTTGGAGGCGTGTGTTGAGCAAAAAAAAAATTAAATAAAAAGTGGTAGTAGGATTGAAACCGTACTAGGACGAAGAAAAAGAACGTGAATAAAAACGTGACGTCTTTGCTGTTGTGTCCATCGCCAAACCAGAAGTAACGAACGTCTAAATTAAAGCTACTTTCGAAAATATCGGCCAAAAAAAAAACGACCCCTCCCTATAGAACAGTGGTCATTTTAGGGTAAAGTATTTAATGTTTTGAGCCAATTTTTCGATATTTGTCGTCCAAAGAGTCAAGCTTCAAAACGATATAAATCTCCTAAAAATCCGTCGCCTCTGTTGAAAGTTTTATGCAAACGTATAAACATACATACATACATACATACATTTAAACAGACAGGTGAGATTTATATAATAGATGTTGGTAGCTTGCAACTGGGCAATACGTTTTTTTGTGCTTTTTTTATTTGAAACAAGGCGTATTACCACTTTTTCTAATTGGGATCGTGTCTACAGGAGATTATGTTGGAGGTTAGCAGCGAGATGCGGATACACGTTATAACGTGTATCCGCATACCAGTATATATACTGGTATAGTAATAGAAGTAAGAAACGGGTGGGATCTCTAAATCCAGCCACCCGACAGAAGGGACTATTAGAGAGTAAATCTTTACGGCATGCAGGGACATGAACGCTTAATGGGTGGGATTTTGCTTCTTGTCGGGTTAGTCGGGTATGTGGAGGTGTACAATCGTTATGCGTTCATCAGACTACACATTCTCACTGGCTGTCAGTTAAGCGAGACATGCTCCGATGCGGACCTGAAGGATGCCTCGAAAACTGTCCGATGATAGGCCTCAAGATGGACTGAAACGGTAAGACACTTACAGCAGGAATTCCACTTGTTACAATAATTATTTTCTTTCTTCCCCTATACATAAATCCAGGCTGAATTTCCACGAACAGAGCTTCTCTTCGAGGACCTTCTGTAAGTGGCAATCTTTATCATAGGACTGCATCCCAGCAGGTTACTATATGGTCGTCTTTAATGTAAATAGTTGTAATATATCGTCGTTATAATAACCAAACTAAATCAAATTAATCATTATCAACCCCCTCAGTATTCTTCATCAATTAACTGAGTATCTATAATATTATTTACCCATATTCTCGAGAATTAATAATTTATCTTAGATGTCAGAGAAATTAATGAAGATAAGAATGATTTGGAAAATACCAGGAGAAAGATTTGTTTGTTTTTTATTTATTAAATGATTATTATTATAATCATTCTCTCTTTTCTTATTTTTTTCTTTGTCACTTTATTTGTTTCGCTTTTTGTTCTCTCTTTTATGGCATTATCAATTCGTTGCTTTTATGCTGATCTTTCATAACCTGCTTCCATTTGCTTTCGACAACTTATGGTTGTTTTACAATTCTTTAGTTTTCGTTAAACTTCGGTTTATTATTTTTAACTTTGTTCTTCCTCTTTTTCTTCTTTTTCTTCTTCATCTTCTTCTTTTTCTTCATCATCTTCTCCTTCTTCATCATCTCCTTTTCTTCATCATCTTCTTCTTCATCATCTTCTTTTTCTTCATATTCTTCTTCTACTTTTTCTTATTCATCTTGTTCTTTTTCTTCATCTTCTTTTTCTTCTTCATCTTCTTCTTTTTCTTCATCATCTTCTCCTTCTTCATCATCTCCTTTTCTTCATCATCTTCTTCTTCATCATCTTCTTTTTCTTCATATTCTTCTTCTACTTTTTCTTATTCATCTTGTTCTTTTTCTTCATCTTCTTTTTCTTCTTCTTCTTCTTCTTCCCATCTTGTTCTTTTTCTTCATCTTCTTCTTCTTCGCCATCTTCTTATTATTATTCATCTTCTTCTTTTTCTTCATATTCTTCTTTTTCTTCATCTTCTCCTTCTTCTTCATTTTCTTCTCCTTCTCCTTCTCCTTCTTCTTCTTCATCTTTTTCTTCTCATTCTTCTTAATCTTCTTCTTTTTCTTCATCTTTTCCTTTTTCTTCTTAATTTCTTCTTCTTCTCCTTCTTCTTTTTCTTCATCTTCTCCTTCTTCTTCTTCTTTTTCTTCTCATTCTTCTTCATCTACTTTTTTTTCATCTTCTCTTTCTCCTTCTTAATTTTCTTCTTCTTCATCTTCTTCTTCTAATTCTTCATATTCATCTATTTGTTCATCTTCTACTTATTCTTCATCTTCTTCTTCTCCTACTTTTTCGTCTTCATTTTCTTTTTCTTCATCTTCTTCATCTTCTTCTTCTTCATTTTCGTCTTCTTCTTCATCTTCTTCTTCTTAACCGATCCTCGTTTTATTATTTTAAACTTTCTTCTTTTTCTTTTTACTTCTTCCTCTTCTTGTTCTTCTTCTTCTTCTTCTTCTTTTTCTTCCTCTTCTTTTTTTCTTCTTCTTTCCTTTTTCCTTTTCTTTCACATCTTTCAATCCTCACTTTCCAAATTATCTTCCTTTACTTCATATTTATAAGCAACCAATTACGGACGTAGACAACCACACCTTCATTTGCGCTTTGCATGTGAAACGACGCCAAGAGTTGTGCAACGATCGGTTTTAAAAGGATTCGATCCAAAATCGATTTCGAATCTGGAAAACAAGAAACAACTCTTGGCAATCACGAATACAATTGGATTTCTTTATGGAAATTATTAGCACAGCGTTTCCTCCCCGGACGTTTAGTTGCTTGTTTCGAATAAAGAAGACGAATGCATCCTATTAAGATACGGCCATTCAATT
>NC_136500.1:128625445-128660445 GCF_053919585.1 Euprymna scolopes | reverse complement strand
GTTGAGACTGAATTAAAAAAAAAAAAGGAAAAGCAGAAGGTGAAGGTACTGAAACGCAGAGTAAAATCTTGGTTCATTTGATGTCATAGCAATGCGAGTCAGACATGTGGGGATGTGGGTCACTCCTCTTTATGAGTGGGGATAATGCTGATGGGTAGATGTGAAATCTGGGGTCATTATGAAAAAAGGGATAAAGATGATAAAAGGGAAGAATTACTGTGTAGAGATGCATTCCTAGCAAGTAGGGATATATTACATAGACAATATATTTACGTGAGTTAGCAAAGTGAATTTTTAATAAAATTAATATCGGCGTTTGTATAAGGATCAAAGAAATAGCCTATTCGCAGGAATCCTGCAGTGCAGGAGGGCTAACTAACTAAACTAAACTAAACTAACTAAATTCAAGGGGTCTTTCATATCGCTTAGCCGAAAGAGATTACGAATAAAGATGGGGAATCACTGAGGTTGGCGGTGGGGAGGGGGCTGGCGGTTGAGCAAGCTGTGGAGGTTGATGGACCGGAAGTTGGTATATTTATAAGTGTCCCTATGTTTACACTGGAAAATCACCTCATTCTTGGTTTTTATAAGATTTTAACCTGGAGAGATCAGTTATTATAGAGACTGCTTCTGATAAGCATAGTTGGCAAGATTAGGAGCCTGGGGTGTAGGATTTAGACTGTTTTAATTATATCCCATTTAATGGAGAAATTCTTGTTTTCCGATCTAAGTTTGCTGATTAGAGTCTTTGAATACTTAAATCTAAGCCATTATCATCGCATATGCAGTAAGGCCAGTAATATTGAGTCAACATTAAATTCTTTGATATGACAGGGATGCATTCGAAATGAATTTTTTTCTTTTTAGTGCATAATTTAAGCATTCTAAATTTTAATTCAAGCTTTTATATATAAAAATGATTTTATAAAATCAACACTAGGTTTTCTACGATAAAATGTAAACTACAATGTATTTTGGACTAAGTCAATTCGGGGAAGCAGTAACGTCTTTAATATGTTACCTAGCATCTTCTCTTCTCTTCTGGTGTGAAGCATTAGGCTTCGAAATACCTAGGTATAAAGAGTTTACTTATACTCTACCCCTAATTGATGTAACATCCATATTGAATAAACGGTTTTATCTGTATGCATTAGCACATATATTTTATATTGTCGATCTTTTATTCTCTATCTAATATATATATATATATATATATATATATATATATATATATATATATATATATATAAATATATATATATAAATATATATATACATATATGGTGGTAAGCACATGTATATATATATGTGTGTGTGTGTGTGTGCGCGCATGTATATATATATATATATATATATATATATATATATATACTAGCATTTAAGCCCGGCGTTGCCCGGGTGTTTGGATGTGTATGTTGAGCAAAAAAAAACGTGGCAGTAGGAATATAAATATATATAAATATATATAAATAAATATATATATATATATATACATATATGGTGGTGCGCACATGTATATATATGTGTGTGTGTCTGTGTGTCTGTGTGTGCGCGCATATATATATATATATATATATATATATATATATATATATATATATATATATATATATATATATATATATATATACTAGCATTTCAGCCCGGCGCTTCCCGGGTATTTGGATGTGTATGTTGAGCAAAAAAAAAAAAAAAAAGTGGTAGTAGGAAGGCAGGCTCGAACTCGTACCGCAAAGGAGGAAAAGAGCGGGGTAAAAACGTACGTTTATGCTGTTACGACTACCACAAAACCGGAAGCGACATTTTTTTTTTAATTAAGCCTAGACAATCTAAAGGAGAGATAACTTTAAAAAATATCGGCGAAAAAAGTAACCCCCCCTATAAAAAGTGCCTAGTTGAAGGGGAAGATATTAATGTTTGTAGCCAATTTTTCGATATTTGTCATATGAAAGATCGAACTTTAAAACGATACTGATCTTGGTAAAATCCGTCGCCTTTATTGAAAGTTTAAGGCAGACATGCAAACAGACATACATACATACATTCATATATTGATATTTTTGACCCAAACTGATGAAAAAGCTTGCCCTATCTCTGAATATTCTTTATGTAAAATTTCAAATATTTAGACCAGAAATTGTCCGAGTAATTTGGAAGAGACCACAGAGGTCGATTTTTTTTAAATTTGACCCCTATTAGGACCCCTCAGCATTTATTGTTTGGGGCTCAAATCTAGTTATTAAGTTAGACCCATGTCCAAGGAACGTATATCTAAAATTTCAAGTGCGTAGACCGAAAATTCTTGGAGGAGTTTGGTAGAGTTCTCAAAGGAAAAATCGGTGAACTTTGAACCCTTAATCGCAAAATTTCTAGCCAAAACCCGATCACATCGATTTCCCCACATCTCAGTACGCTGTATATCAAATTTCGCGTCTGTAGACTAAAAATTCACAATGTTATTGCGTAGGGAATTGTAGACAGACACACACCACACAGACAAACACACACAGACACGTTTACTTATATATATATATATATATAACTGCTTAATTTACTCCCATAAAATTAGTATACGAAAGTATAAATTTATGCGTAAACTTTAAGTATTTACTTCAAAAGTGCTCAATAAATAGGTAGAGCTAGTTAGTAAGTCATAAAATATATATGGCGATTAAGCTACACTGAATATTCCGCGTTTCATCTAGTGTAGGACTCTTCAGGCTTATGCGCATAAGCCTGAAGAGTCCTAGAGTGGATGAAACGCGGAATATTTACTGTAGCTTAATCGCCATATACATTTTGTAACTTACTATATATATATAATCTTAGTTATAACTCAAAAAATTCATAAACCTAAACTGAGCGCAGCACTTTTCAGTAACTGATGTTATTGACATATTGAATAGAGGCTTCGACTCCTGAACAATCTGAAAAAAAACTTCTCATAAAACGAGTTAACCGGGAAAAAATGTATACAGAGCTTTGTTATCTTTGTATTGGATGCGCAAAGTTGATAAAATAATAACAAATCCAAAATCTCCCTAAACATATATATGAGAAAAATGTATGTGGAATTTCCTGAAGCAACTATTTTAATCCGAAAAAACAAAATACACAGGGACAAGTAAAAATTTGCAAGTACACTTACGCCTATTATTCTACTGGACAATTTAATGAATTAACTCTGAGAAATACATGAAGCTGATCAAAACTTCGTATATATACATATGTAACGTGGCTTGGCTGTTACCTTTTTTAGTCACGTGCAAGCGACTCAATAAGTCAGTCCGTCAGTCCGTCGGTCGGTTGTCGTTCGGCCCGTCGGTCAGTCGGTATGTCAGTCTGTCCGTAATACCTTTGTGCTTGGCCTTTTTGGTTAAGATCAAAGCTCTGTTGTTAATAGATGTTGTTCTTAGCTTTGTAAGCTTTTCTTGGTCTTTTGGCAAAGGACTTTGCCGGCCTTCGTGACAAGATCAAAGTGTAGTATCTGTTCCGGCAGATACTGCACTTAAGATAATTTGTACCAGTCAATGGAGGGGAAACCCTCTATACTGGGACAATTATTATTTTTGGTAACCAGAGTGACCCCTTTTAGGGGAGCTGGTTTTTACCTCACATTAAAAACGGCCTTGTGCCTAATTTGCTCAGTGGGGGAGCAAATAAATACCATCTGTTCCGGCAGATGCTGCACTTAAGATAATTTGTACCAGTCAATGGAGGGGAAACCCTCTATACTGGGATAATTATTATTTTTGGTAACCAGAGTGCCCCCTTTTTGGGGAGCTGGTTTTTACCTCACATTAAAAACGGCCTTGTGCCTAATTTGCTCAGTGGGGGAGCAAATAAATACCATCTGTTCCGGCAGATACTGCAAGCTATGACTAGCTATGACTAGCAAAGACCAGATGTGGGGGCAACCCCACATGCCTGACCATTAACCAGCTCCCATTTCCCACCTCTCGGGAGCTGGTCCCCTTTTCCCTTCCCCCTCCCTTCACTCCTCACATTAAAAATTGGCCTTGTGCCTAATTTGCTCGGTGGGGGAGCAAATAAATACCATCTGTTCCGGCAGATGCTGCAAGCTATGACTAGCTATGACTAGCAAAGACCAGATGTGGGGGCAACCCCACATGCCTGACCATTAACCAGCTCCCATTTCCCACCTCTCGGGAGCTGGTCCCCTTTTTCCCTTCCTCCTCCCTTCACTCCTCACATTAAAAATCGGCCTTGTGCCTAATTTGCTCGGTGGGGGAGCAAATAAATACCATCTGTTCCGGCAGATACTGCAAGCAAAGACCATATGTGGGGGCAACTCCACATATAAGACCTTGGTCAATGTAGGGGCAACCCTTCATACCAATTGTCACTATCCAGCTCCCCTACTCCCCGGGGAGTTGGTCCCCATTTCCCCTTCACTCCTCACATTAAAAATCGGCCTTGTGCCTAATTTGCTCAGTGGGGGAGCAAATAAATACCTCAAAGTGTAGTATCTGTTCTGATACCTACATCGTGCGAGGCAGTGCTGTTCTGGCGACACATTCTCGTGCCCGGAACACCTGACAAGCTTTTTGGGTCGCGTTCTGTCCGCACCCCCACTTTGTCTGTCTTTCTCTGCTCTCCCCCTCCCCCACGGGGGGAACCGAGCTGATAATTTACGACCTTCCCGCGAGGGAGAGTCGGAAACACCTTCTCTCTTCCCTCCACTAACTTCCCACTCCCTCTCTCAGTTCTATCTCCCCTCTTGCCGCCTTTTGGCGCCACCTCTTTTTGGCGTCAAAGTCGGCTCCCCACTTTGGACGCTGATTCCACGTCACTTTTTTCAGTGAATTTTTTTTTTAAAAGAGGGACCCAAAACGGACACCCCCAGCCCGGGGGCCACCAATATGGATACCCTCAGCCAGGGGCCCACCAATATGGATACCCCCAGCCAGAGGGCTACTGCTCCCCAAGAGAACGAATCCCCAACAGGAGAAAAAACAACTGCTGATGGGGCGTACCGCCCGGGTATTACACCATTAGACGCTCCCCAGAAGGGAGAAAATTTAACAACAGCTCCTCCCGAGGGCGACTCCCCCCAAAGGGGAGAAAAACCAAAATCGGTCGTAGCATCTCACTCCAACCACAAAAAGGAGGAGGTGCCAGACCAAAAGGACAATAAAGGGGAAAGCGCTCCCCAGGAGGGCTGCTCTCCCAAAAGGGGAGCAGATCAAGAAAATGAGGGGGCATACCGCCTGGACCTCACAAACGAGGAAGGGGCAGATGGCCTCAAAGTAAACAAAAAAGATTATGCTCCCCAAGAGGCCGACTCCCCAAAACGGGAAGCTGCTCCCGAAAAAGACACTAAAAAGGGAGCCGCCGCCCAAAAATGTGACACTCCCACAAAAGGACTGGCCAAGACATCTGGAGAGGCAGGAAGCGTCGCCAATAAACAGGCAGGGGCGACCTCCATAAAAGACCAAAAACGGTCTAACCCCACTAAAGACCCCATACCAACACCAACAAGAGGGTCTGCGTGGGGGAAGACCGTAGAAAAACAACTGTCCCCTCAAGAGTATAGAGACCTGTACCTGACAAAGTACAGACAGTACATAGAGGGGCAAGATATAAGGTGCCTGGGAGGCGATTGAGGGCAGAGTCCTGTCCTTTGCCATTTCCGATATACCGGAAAACCGCCTCCGAGGGATGAAGAAGGAAGACATGGCGTGGCTCCTCCACAAACTTAACATCCCAGTACTATACCTGTACCAGAGGAGCTTCGCTGTGTGGGACATCCTCCTACCCACCAAGGATGATGCGGAGAGACTCTCCCTCCAAGAAATAAAGCATGGGAGAGTCAAACTAATACCTGAATACCAGGGCAAGAGAAGGACTCGGGTGCAGGTATTTAATGTGCCAACCCAAATACCTGCGGAAGTATTAGGATGCCTCTTAAGCCAGTACGGTGAGGTAGAACAGGTGACCCCAGTACGGTCAAAAACTGGGACTCACCTGGGCTGCTACACAATAGCAATGAGGCTGAAGAGGGAGGGTGTTCGAGCAATACCACCGCTGCTGACATACAAAGACGCCAGCATAACGGTAGTGGTGGAGGGCTGTCGTCCACACTGTTGGTTCTGCCAAAAGCAGGGCCACATGGCTAGGAGTTGCCCCCAAAGGGTAACCCCTAATCAAACAACCCCAAAGGCGGTCACAACCCCTGAGACAACGCCCGAACCAAAACAGGCGGCAACAACCCCTGCAACTGCAGCACCAATCCCAGCTCCAAGGAAAACCCAAACCACCCAGGAGGCCAAGGGGGAAGAATGGAGCACGGTAGTGAGACAAAAGCGGAAACACATAATCCCTTCTGCCACCGTCCCACCAGCAGCCCAAAAACTGAGGCAGGAGCCTCTGAAAATGCAGCAACAACAACAGCCACCGCAGCCAATGCCGCGGAAACAACTGCAGCAACAACTACTGCAGCAGCAAAATCAGAAAGTGCAGCAGAAGCAGCAGCAGCAACGACACCAGCGAGAGCAGCAACAACAAAAACAGCTGCAGCAGCAAATAGAGGAGCAGACACAACCAACGGTCCCCACACCAATCGAGACGGGGATCAAGCAGAGAAAAGACTGCTCCTCTGAGGATGAATCCGCAAGTGAGAGGGAGAGGAACTCAACCTCACCTCTCCCCGGTTCATTCGAAAGAATGAAAAAGAAAAACAAAAGAAGCAAAGAGGAAGAAAAGGTGGCCCCACTCCCTGTGAACATACACCACCCCTAACAACAAAATCCACTTCCACCCCCAAACCACACACTGCACCAACACCAGACACCGCACCAACACCAGACACCACACCAACACCAGACACCGCACCAACACCAACACCAACACCAGACACCGCACCAACACCAGACACCGCACCAACACCAAACACCGCACCAACACCAGACACCACACCAACACCAACACCAACACCAACACCAGGCACCACACAAACACCCATCCCCACACCAAGGTAAACTGAGCCACTACCCCAAAAAGAAAATGAAAAGAATGAACCGAGGGAGAGGAGAGACTCCTCTGCCTCTTGCAGACCAAAGGTCCTTGCCCCTGAGTAACTATGTAATGTAGACCCTCTATCTGTGGCCACAGACATTTCCCATCGGCAGAGGAAAAACTTAAAACCTCTGCTCGATTACAAACAGATAGAGGGGAAAGATGTAAATATCCCCTCAAATTTCCCGTCCCACTCCTAATAACTTTTGTCAGAACTCCAGAGGCCTGCAAGACCAACTTGTGGACAAGGCTGCAGGCCGCTGAAGGGGCGTTTCCGGGAATTGAACTGGTGAAAAAAAAATGACCCTTCTCTTGATGAACTGTCAAAACAATGCAAGGGAAGGGTCCCCGTGTTGGTCCATCCGTCACTCTACAGGGCCATAAAATTAATTTATCCTTTGGACGTCGGCGGCATTGCGAGAGAAGGTCAGGATATGAAAAACCTGACCACCTTGAGCATGGCACATAACGTCGGCGTCCTCTCCCCAGCTGACTTCGGAGCTGAGTGTGACACACACTAAGGTAGGTACCATGGCTTTGAATTTGGCTAGTTTGAATGCGAGGGGCTTGAGATCACCGGGCCGGGCGGCTCGCCTCCAGCACGACCTCTTGTCCCTGGAAGTGGATGTGGCTGCGATTCAGGAGACGCATTTCGTTTCCTCTGTGGACTGTCAGGTGCTGGCCAGAGATTTTAAGGTTTTCTCAGCATATGGCAGCCCGCGGGGGAAGGAAGTTTTCGTGCTGGTTAAACGTACCCTGTCGGCGACGGTCGACGTTGTCCATAGAGATGCGGTGGGCAGGCTGGTTGTGGTCGATGTTGCCGTAAAAGATTCTTTGTTTCGGGTGATCGCGGTTCATGCGCCCAGCACCGCTCGTGAGAGGGTCTCATTCTTCAGTCAGCTTGACGCGTTTGTAGATTGTCGGAAGCGGGTAGTGCTAATAGGAGATTGGAACGCCATCTTAGACCCCGAGATAGATAAGGTAGGAGGCGATGCTAGAGGATCGGAGAGGTGCGAGTCCAGCCTGGCTGATCTGATGGCTAGATGCGGTCTGGTCGACAGGTTTCAGTTCGAGCATCCGGGGCGGGAGATGTGGACGTGGACCAATAGCGTTTCCTCCTATCCAAATACCTATTTGGAGAGGCGAAGTAGACTTCTTATCTTGTCCCACGTTCACTTGGCTAGGCCAGACGGACCATAAATTAGTTATGGCCCGGCTGAAGCTAGGAAATAGGCCTAAGTTAGCGGGGTACTGGAAGTTAAACACCTCCCTTCTCGAGATACAAGACTTCCAAGATCAGTTAAGAGAATTGATTAAAAAGGCACTAGTGGGGGCGGTTACCTGGAGTAAGTGGTGGCTAGGTCTCAAAGCCAAGATCAGAAGCTTCTCCGTCAAGTATGCCCAGCGCCTCGCACTAGATAAGGCCAAGACGAAGAAGCAGCTAGAGCAGAAACTAGCCCAGGCTACGGGGGAGGGTGATAGGGTTAGTCAGGAACTAGCTAAGCAGGACCTTCTACGCGAGACTAGCGAGCGTTACGAAGGCCAAGTAGTTAGAGCTAGGCTTAGAAAGATAGGCAACGAAGCAGTCAATTCTGATGCAGACGTGCGCCGTGAGGTTTCTAGGCGTGGCTCGGACAAATATATTGCGAAAGTCAAACATCCGGATGGACGCACCCTGGAATCGACTCGGGAGATCTGCGAGGGGTTTCGAGAACATTTCGAGAAGCGTTTTACGCAGTAGCCCGATCTTCCGGTCCTTGAGTTTAGCGACTATTTGGCCGACTCTCCCCGCCTCGAGGCGGCTAGAGCGGCTGGTTGCGAGGGCCGGGTGACGGAGCGGGAGGTCTTTACTGCGCTGAAGCAGGTCAGCTGTGACAGATCGCCAGGACTTGATGGTCTGCCATACGAACTGTACTTGAGGCTGTCGCCCATGTTTCTGCCCTTTCTGACGGATATGTTCAACCATTGGTTTGCTCAGGGATCCATCCCATGGCAGGTGACCAAGGGAGTGATCACATTGCTGAAGAAAGGTGACGGGCATGGAGGGGAAGAGTTAGACGACTACAGACCCATAACTCTGCTAAACACAG
The DNA here is from genome assembly GCF_053919585.1 of Euprymna scolopes. Lineage (NCBI taxonomy): Eukaryota > Metazoa > Mollusca > Cephalopoda > Sepiida > Sepiolidae > Euprymna > Euprymna scolopes. Next base: position 128,651,317 of record NC_136500.1, on the reverse strand, counting down.
AGTTGAAGATTTTGGCCAAGGTCCTGTCGAATCGGCTGCAGGTTGTTATCGACGAGTTGGTTGAACCGGAACAGAACTACGATGTGAAGGGGAGATCGATTCAGAACAACTTGCACCTGATCCGCACGATCCTAGAGGGGGGAATAGATGACGACACGGAAGCCGCGCTGATAAACTTAGATCAGTCCAAAGCTTTCGATAGGGTCGACCATCGTTTCCTGGCATCTGTCTTAGAGGCCGCCGGTTTTAAACCGGACTTTTGCAGGTGGATCTCCATAATGTATCGACAGCCCATGGCTGTCGTGCAAGTCAACGGAAAGCGCTCGAACCCCTTTGTTATCTCTCGGTCGGTTCGTCAGGGTTGTTCACTGTCGCCCCTGCTTTATGTCCTGGCTTTGGAGCCTCTTCTCCGCAAGCTGAGACATGGGGAGGCAAATCTGGCCCTATGCGGCTCAGCTGCCAAGGTATCCGCGTTCGCCGATGATGTCACGGTCTTCGTGTCGGGCTTCAGAGACATTGAGGTCGTGTCGGAGGCACTCACACAGTACGAAAGAATCACGGGGGCCAAGATAAACCGCAACAAGTCGGTAGGACTGCGGTTGGGCGCATGGAGTGGCAACGCAAACCTCCCTGCGCCCTTCAGCTGGACAGATGGCCCGGTCCGGATCCTCGGCGTGTGGTTCGGACCGGGTCTCCAGCTTGACAAGAATTGGTTGGAGGTACGGTCAAAGGTGGAGGCTGCAGTCAATTCGTGGCTTCCTAGGAAACTTTCCTTAAAGGGTAGAGCTGAGGCGTGCGCCACTTACGTCTTTCCTCTCATCCTTTACCGACTGGCCGTACTTCCCCTGCCTGCACAACACCTAAAAGCTCTTGTCGAACTCTTGTCCTCGCTCCTTTGGGACATAGGAAGACACTGGGTGAGCAGACAGGTCTGTATTCAACGTCCGTGTGAGGGAGATTTGGGAATGCCGGACTTGAAGTGGCATCGAGATGCTGAGAGGCTGGCCTTCCTGAGCCACTATATGCAGGATGACCAACCGTGGCACCCCGTGGTTACTGCCGCCTTCCCCGACATCGTTCTCTACCCTTCCATCGAGAGCCGTCGCAGGCCGCGGGGAGAATCTGCCTACATGAAAGAGTGCCGAGCCGCGCTAAAACGACTACCAAGGTCCAGTGACCTTGTGAATGCTACCCGTAGGGAAATCCACAGGGATCTAGTGAAGGGGGCCGCTGACGACCCGCTGTGCGCGCGTTTGAGGTGGCAGCAGAGTGAGATCCGCTCCGCGTGGAGCTGGGCGCCAGGTTCGAGTCATCTGAACAATTCGGAGTTCTCTCTGACTTGGCGATTGGCCCGAAATGCACTTCCACTCAACAACATACAATGCAGTCCCGGGTTTTTGGAGTCGCCTGATTGTCCCCATTGTGGGACAACGGCCGTAGAAACTACGGATCACGTTTTCTTCGATTGCCGCGAACTCCGCCAGTACTGGTCGTATGTCAGCGGAGTTACGGCTCGCATCGATCCTGAGCATCCTCGCTCAATTACTGTATCCAATGTTGTGGACAACGTGAGGCCGCCGTGGGACCGGGAAAGACAAATGGTCTACGTTACGATTCTGGCCGTGGCGAGAATGGTGATTTGGACGTCGCGTCTGCAAGGTTGCCAGGGGGTGTTGTCTTTTTCTGATCAAGATCTGATCGCGTTCTTTAAACACCAACTACGGGTGAAGATCAGATGTGATAGAAGAAGGCTGCATCGCGCGGCATTTGACAGAAGATGGATACATGTGGCAAGTCTGTGTGTACGAAGAGGAGCTTAATTTGAATACGTGTTCCCCGCCTAGGTGTGGAACGTGCAGTTCTGTAAAGTAAAATTAAACAAGTAGTCTCTCAGCTAGCTGAGTGTGTGTTCCATCCCTCCCCGATTAGGAAGCCTCCAAGATCCCCATCCCCTCTTACCTGCAATTTTTGTTTTCACCCCCTCCTCTAAATTTTACCCATCTTGGAGAAAAAGAAATACAAACTAACCTCCATCCCTTACCCACAAAAATTTTCTTTTCTCCATTCACCCCCATCTAGAGGGCATCCGTACCTAGAGACTGACCCGCAGAAGCAGGGTTCCTTTTACAAACCTAGTGGAACGGGCAGTCTATCAACTAGACGGGGATGGGAGGGTCCTACTAATCACCTTTTGTTTTTTCTTCCCCCGCCCTCGACACAAATGAATTATTGTTACCATTTTATTGTTATCTTTTTTGTTTTTACACGTCAATAAAAAATGTTTTAAAAATTGGGAGTTACTAGGACGTCTCCCAATATGAAAGGGTGAATGCGGTATTATGGTGAAATAAGATACTAGTTGGGAGAAACTTTTGACTTTGTTTAGTTCTGGAGTGACAAGGATGACCAACGACCCCCAAAATCCCCCCTTTTGAGTTGGCCATGTGCCTAAGTTTTTTATCATCGTTGATTTTTTTTTCTGTATTTTTTAACATGAATAAAAGATTTAATATCTCAAAGTGTAGTATCCTCGCGGGTGAAGGGACTCTCCTTGCTGGTTAAACGTACCCTGTCCGCGACGGTCGACGTTGTTCATAGGGATGCGGAGGGCAGGCTGGTCGTGGCCGATGTTGCTGTAAAAGATTCTGTGTTTCGGGTGGTCTCGGTTCATGCACCCAGCACCGCTCGCGAGAGGGTCTCATACTTCGGTCAGCTCGACGCGTTTGTAGATTGTCGGAAGCGGACAGTGCTAATGGGGGATTGGAACGCCATCTTAGACCCCGAGATAGATAAGCTAGGAGGCGAAGCGAGATCTGATGGTTAGATTCGGTCTGGTCGACAGGTTTCGGTTTTACAAATTGGCCGTACTTCCCCTGCCTGCGCAACGCCTAAAAGCTCTTGTTGAACTCTTGTCTCGCTCCTTTGGGACATAGGAAGACACTGGGTGAGCAGACAGGTCTGCATTCAACGTCCGTGTGAGGGAGATTTGGGAATGCCGGAAAGTGTCATCGAAACGCGAGAGGCTGGCCTTCCTGAGCCACTATATGCAAGATGACCAACCGAGTCACCCCATGGTTACTGCCGCCTTACATGACCTCATTCTCGACCCTTCTATCGAGAGCCGTCGCAGGCCACGGGGAGAATCTGCTTACATGAAACAGTGCCGAGCCATGCTAAAACGACTACCAAGGTCCAGCGAACTTGTGACTGCTATCCGTAGGGAAATCCACAGGGATCTAGTGAAGGGGGCCGCCGACGACCAGCTATGCGCACGTTTGGGTTGGCAGCAGAGTGAGATCCGCTCCGCGTGGAGCTGGGCGCCAGGTTTGAGTCATCTGAACAATTCGGAGTTCTCTCTGACCTGGCGATTGGCCCGAAATGCACTTCCACTCAACAACATACAATTCAGTTCCGGGGTTTTTGGAGTCGCCTGATTGTCCCCATTGTGGGACAACGTCCGTAGAAACGACTGATCACGCTTTCTTCGATTGCCGCGAACTCCTCCGGTACTGGTTGTATGTCAGCAAGGTGACGGCTCTCATCGATCCTAAGCATCCTCGCCCCATTACCGTATCCAATGTTGTGGACAACGTGAGGCCGCCGTGGGACTGGGAAAGACAAATGGTCTACGTTACGATCCTTGCCGTGGCGAGAATGGTGATTTGGACGTCGCGTCTGCAAGGTTGACGGGGGGGGGGTCTTTTTCTGATCAGGATCTGATCGCTTTCTTTAAACACCAACTACGGGTGAAGATCAGATGTGATAGAAGAAGGCTGCATCGCGCGGCATTTGAAAGATGATGGATACAGGTAGCAAGTCGTGTGTACGAAGAGGAGCTAAATTTGAATACGTGTTCCCCGCCTAGGTGTGGAACACGCAGTCCATAAAGTAAAATTAAACAAGTAGCCTCTCAGCTAGCTGAGTGTCTGTTCCATCCCTCCTCAATTAGGAAGCATCCAATATCCCCACCCCCTCCTACTTGCAATTTTTGTTTTCATCCCCTCCTCTAAATTTCACCCATCTTGGAGAGAAAGAAATACAAACTAACCCCCATTCCTTACCCACAAAATTTTCTTTTCTCCATTCACCCCCATCTAGAGGGCATCCGCACTTAGAGACTGATCCGCAGAAGCGAGGTTCTTTTTACAAACCTAGAGGAACGGGCAGTCTATCAACTAAACGGGGTAGGGAGGGTTCTACTAATCACCTTTTGTTTTTTTTTGTTTTGTTTTTTTCTTCCCCCGCCCTCGACACAAATGAATTATTGTACCATTTTTATTGTCATCTTTTTGTTTTTACACGTCAATAAAAAATGTTTTAAAAATTGGGAGTTAACTAGGACGTCCCCCAGTACGAAAGGGTGAATGCGGTATTATGGTGAAAGAAGATACTAGCTGGGAGAAAATTTTGATTTTGTTTAGTTCCGGAGTGACAAGATGACCAACGACCCCCACAACCCCCCCCTTTTGAGTTGGCCATGTTCCTAATTTTTTTGTTCATTGTTGATTTTCACTGTATCTTTAATACGAATAAAGGATTTAATATCTCAAAGTGTAGTATCTGTCGGAACAGATACTGCAAGCAAAGACCATATGTGGGGGAAACCCCACATACAAGACCTTGGTCAATGTAGAGGCAACCCTTCATACCAATTGTTACTATCCAGCTCCCCTACTCCCCGAGGAGGTGGTCCCCATTTCCCCTTCACTCCTCACATTATAAATCGGCCTTGTGCCTAATTTGCTCGATGGGGGAGCAAATAAATACCCTTTTCTTGGCCAAGATCAAAGTGTAGTATCTGTTCTTACTGCATGCTGTACTTATTTTGATATAAAGTGGGCGATCACTTTTCTGTATTAATTTAATGTAAAATGATCACCCACTTTACAACCAGTCAGTCTCAAAGCCATTCAAGTCATTCTCCAGATCATTGAAATAATTTTGAAGGATTCCAGTTATTTTTTAAGCATTCAAGTCATTCTTAAGGTCATTCAATTCATCCTTAAGTTCATTAAAGTCATTCTAAGTCATTTACTTTTTATTTATTTAAGTCATTTCAGCCCATTTTTCGGTCATTTTAGTTTATCATCAAGAATTTCATTCACGCATTCATTCATTACACGAGAGCATGCTACTAATGGCTATCGGCCGTGTTACTGTGTCGCTACAGTTGAAGCCTCTTTCCAACCCCAACACCGACTAGTAAGATACCAACGAACCAGCAAAAACTCGGCATTTATTCATTGTTCTTCCAACAAAACGCATTTCAGTATTTTGTCAAAGTCTCTTCGCACACGCGTGTCCGTTTCTTAAAAATCTCTATCACCGTCACTCCACACCAGTGCGAGCCAGTGCGCTCTCGCTCTCGACTTTCATCCGGTTGCACTTTGCTTCTCTGCCGACTACGTTGGGTATTTTTCTCGCCTTTTCCGTGTGACGCAAGCTCGACCACACGTTTTAATGTTCATACATTTTTTTAACGGCTGCTACTGCTAATATTTTTGCTAGCCAGCTATCCTTCGGCTACTGCCGATATTTTCACATGCGCCAACACGCGCCTTCACGCGTGCTGTTACACACACACACATACACACACATACATACACACACACACACATATATATATATATATATATATATATATATATATATATATACATATATAAATTTTATAAGAAAAAAATGAAAATAAAAAGAGAAAAGGAAAATATGCATTAAACGACGTTATGTAGCGGGTAAATACAGGTTGACGCCCCCCCCCAAAAAACCGGGCCCCAACTCTAATTAGGCCCTGTTTCTTACTGTTTTGTCCGAATGAAATGAAACTATGGTCATAACTAATTTCACGAGGTTGTCTCCTCAGCAACCGACAAGGCTAACATGCTTGCCAGTCGGTTTGCCTCAAACTCCACACTGGACCCTTCCAACCACCCCCTACCTGACTTTCCTATGCGGACAGACGCCACACTAGACGATCTGAAAACCACCCCTGCTCAGGTGCATGCTATCATAAAAAACCTTGACACCTCAAAAGCATGTGGACCCGATCTTATCCCAGCTGTGCTATTAAAAAAGTGCTCAGCCGAAGTAGCTCCAGTTCTCTCCAAACTCTACAACAAATGTCTTAATGAAGCTTGCTTTCCGGGCTGTTGGAAAACTGCTTCTGTTGTACCAGTATTCAAGAATTCTGGTGAAAGGACAGACCCATCAAATTATCGCCCCATTAGCCTCCTTCCACTTTTTGCCAAAATATTTGAGACCATAATTAACCACGCTCTAATCCATCATCTTACAGATGCTAAACTACTGACTGACAAACAATATGGATTTAGACAAGCCCGTTCCACAGCAGACATCCTCACCGTGATCTCTGAACGTATATACCAATCACTGGACAAAGCGGGGGAAGGCAGAGCGGTAGCTCTAGATATATCTAAGGCTTTTGACAGGGTATGGCATGAGGGTCTCCTCAGTAAAATCAGATCATACGGTATCACTGGTAGAATACTTAACATAATTAAATCCTTCTTAGATAAGAGAAAAATCCAGGTAGTCCTCGACGGTCGCACATCTAAACAATATGATATAAATGCGGGAGTGCCCCAGGGTTCTATCCTTGGACCTCTATTGTTCCTGATATTCATAAATGACCTCCCCGACAACATTGCCTCTGAGATGGGTATATATGCTGATGACACTACACTCTATGGCAGACACGACAGGAAGACGAATGAACACATTTCTAAAGAAATGGCAGAAACACTAGAGGAAGACCTCCAATCTGTAGTGGAATGGGGACAAAAGTGGTTGGTCGCGTTCAATGCTGCCAAGACTAAACTAGTTTCATTCAATAATTACAAGAAACCCTCTCTACCACCAATAGCAATGGCCAACGACTCTTTATCTGAGAGTCCATCTTTCAAACTCCTTGGCCTAACGTTCACAGGAAACATGAGTTGGAACAATTACATTGAAGGCATTGCCAGGGCCGCTGCAAGAAAGGTGGGCTCTCTCTACCGTGCTAGAAAACTACTAACACCCGAAAGTATCCTGTACCTCTATAAGGCCACCATTCGCCCATGTATGGAGTATTGCTGCCACATCTGGGCTGGTGCATCTGCTACTAGTCTCTCGCTCCTTGACAAGGTTCAAAAGAGAGTCGCAAATCTGATAGGCCCTGAACTGGCATCTAAGCTTCAGCCTCTGTCCCATCGACGAAATGTTGCATCCCTCTGCCTGTTCTACAAGTATTTTAGTGGTGAATGCTCTGATGAACTGCAATCACTTGTGCCCCCACGACGCGAGCACCCTCGACAAACCCGACAGGCTACTAGATCCCACCCCCACACTGTAGAGGTCCCTAGATGTAAAAGATCTTTTTACTCCAATAGTTTCTTCCCCAGAACCGCAAGACTCTGGAATTCCATTCCAGGTCCCTGCTTCCCCAACAGTACTGACGTGCAGAAGTTCAAGTGTAACGTGAACCGACACCTTGCTGCCCAAATCCCTACATAGTACCCCAGTAGTTGTTGCCCCTGATAGTAGCCCCCTACACCAAAGTGGCAATTTGCCTTGTTTGGGGTGAAAATGTAATAAAAAAAAAAAAAAAAAAAAAAAAATTATATTCAAAACATCACATCAAAACACTAAGGTCTTTGGCCTTTTTTTCTCCGTTCTACAGTATATGTTCTAGATGGCCTCCATTTAGCTTCGTGCATTTCTTGCGGCACAGTACGAAGTTGTCCATGACGTTCTTACAGACCGAATTGGTAATGGCTCTCATCTCCTGCCTAATGGCTTCCTTGAGTCCCGTGATGGTTCTGGGTTTCTCTGCGTAGACTCTGTCCTTAAGATAGCTCCAAAGAAAAAAATCTGGGAGGCTTAGGTCCGGGCTATGGGGTGCCCATTAAAAAACATTGAGACTGATCACTCGGCCTCCGAAGTTCTCTTTCAGCCAATCTCGGGACATGTTTGAGGTGTGATAACTTGCTCCGTCCGGCTGGAACCAGAACTTGCTCATGAGCGACGGGTAGATGGTCTGGAGCTCACTTTGAAGGTTTTGAGGACCTCCACATATCGCTCCTTGGTGACTGTAATACAATTCTTTTGCATCAGAGGGAAGATACTTCACTTATTACGGTGGAGGCACATTACTTGGAAGGGGATTATAAAAATTTCGTTTACAAGATAATGATAAACACATTTACCTTTTGGTGGAATGACGACAGACAACAGTTTAAAAATAGTAGATGATGTACTTCATACCAGCTGTCAGGGATTCAAACCTTTCCGACTACTCATCTCCTCCTTCGCCTCTAAAGGCATCATCTCCACTAAGTTGCTGTCCGAATCTCGTCTCTAACTGACTCTTTCACTGTGATTCTCATTGTCTCTAACTTTTAACCCTGTCTCAATATATTAAGAATCTCCTTTCTTTATCAGTTCAGAGGTTTGCTATTCCGTGTGAATAAATTTCACGCGGGATTTACATATGTCTGTCCAAACACACTTTTGGCAAACTAAGAATTCCCAATTTTACTTGTTCAATATCCCACCTATTTTTTTAAATTATTATAAACTCCAATTGCCCATTCTTTTAACTGACATATTTAATATCCAGTTATTTCTAAAAGAATGTACACTTGACTGAATTTCTGAATTAATTATCTATGACCGACATACATAATATTTAGTTATTTCTAAAAGAATTAACAATCGGCTGCATTCCTGTGATTTCAATTATCGATTATCTTTTACCTCGTGCCTGCAGGGTGCGATTCTAACTTTTTCCTAATATCATCCTCAATTATCTAGTTATTCTTTCTTACTTACTGATGATGAGTTTAAATATATAAAGTCGATTAAAATATAGGTCGATTAAAAATTAGAGTATTAATATCAATACATATTTTCGATTTTAATATAAAAAAGATTACACGGAAAATCGAAAAAATAAAAAAAGAATCAGAGAGTAAATATCTCCGTTGCATTTATTAATGTTTGCGTTAATGAAAACATGCTGCCTAAATATATATATATATATATATATATATATATATAAACTGCGTCAATCCCTTTATTGCAGATTCGTAAAATATCAATATTTCACCATATATATATATATGTCACAAAAAATAAAAAAAAAATGTATAATCAAATGACTGCTTCAAGGTTAGTTATTTTTCAAATTTTATTTCAAATTCATGCGATATTCACAAAGTTATGACATTTTATTCTTTATCAAGGAATTTCCACTGTCCATCGCTTTCTTGCAGGTCTCTTAAAATGTTGTATTACGGCAAAAATACAATGTCTTATCATGAAAACTTTACTTTTTATTATATTTTCTGCTAAAGAATAATAAACAAAAGCACATCCTAGGTGCTAAGCCTCAAATAAATGAATTATTTATAGCCATATCCACGATTTTTTAATTAACTTTAAACAAAATGTTGTCCACCGAAGAAGTCGATTGTTGGATGTGAAAAGAAGTTATGGTTCTGGCGATATCAACTAATTTCCTCCACATGACATCCTTTGAAGTAAATTGATCTCCTCCCTCATTACTACTCCTTTTCAATATTGACCAATGGGGTTAAAATCCGGAGAACACAATGACCAGCTCATGAGGGTTTCTCTAACGAAACCTATAGATTCAAGGAAGACTGTAGTCGCTCTAGCAGAATGAGATGGTGCATTGTCTTGCATAAAAATCATCTGAAAGCGACGTGACTATTGTAGGTCATCTAGTCATGGTGACGAATTTTTATCCAAAAAGGCTGTGTGCGTATTGCTGGTAAGTTTTACACCCCCTGGAATTCGAAATAGTTGAACCAACTTATCTCCAAAGATGCCCGCCAAAAAAATGACGCCTTCACCTCCTTGTTGGCGATCAATTCTGTAAGGAGTTGGAGTTCCGTTCGAGTTCTTAAATTGGCCCATCCACCCGGACCGTCAAGAAGTGCACGGGTCTCATCTGTAAATAGAACACGTTGGAAATCCATTTGCTAAATGGAGGCCTTGGAATAGTTTTGATGTTTCTTGCAATCTCATTCAACACATTACATCGGGCATATTTTGGAGCGATTCCAGCTCTTGCAAAAATGGAATTACTGGTTGGGTTGCGGTTTACTTCCCTACGAATTTTCCGGTTATCACGATGCGAAAGGTTTCCCCTGGTGCCCTTATCTTTTCTGGATTTGGTGTTGGGGTTCTTCACGCATAAAGCCAAAAATGTTGAATCCAGTTTCATATCTAAATTTTTGATGAGCAACCTTTCTGCGAGTTCAAGAACAACCCTTTCCTTTTCGATAACCGTTAATCGCCCCTTGTTAGCATTTTAAAAGACCCTAAATAAAGCGACGGGCAGTATAAATTACTTGATAATTAATAAAATGTAATACCGCATTGATTTGAAAAAACATTTTGGGAAATAACTAACCTTGAAACAGTTATTTGATGATAAAATTGTTATTTCTTGTAACGAATATTTAGTGAAATATTGATATTTTACTAATCTGAAGCTTTTATATATACATATATATATATATATATATATATATATATATATATATATATATATATATATATATATATAGCATATAAGCGACGCTCTTTGTGTAAACAAATCGAGCGGAGGTATTTCGGACGATATCTAAAACATCGTTAAAACTCACTACTCGTTCAAGCAGCCGCGTAATGGTTAGAAGCCTTGACTGCCGTATAAACGGACGGGTTTCAATCCTAGCTTGAGGTAGTTGCCTGTCTAGCCGCACTGATGAGCTGTGAAACAGCGAAACAGTACTGTATGTGGATGACTATATATATATATATATATATATATATATATATATATATAAGAAATAAAAATTACAATAAGTTTTCCAAGGTTATCAAAATGGTAAACTTAAAAGATATTATAAATATTAAAGAGTTAATATATACAAGTGAATTAATCTCAACCAGATGTAAAAGCTCAATAAAACCGAAAAGGAAATAGAGCTTATAATATGAACACATGATTAATAAAACATGTTAAAAAACATCTTGAAAAAGAGTTAAAAACATATTTAATTTTAAAAAAGGAAGCACAAGATAAGTGGATAGTCCTTAATCCGCGGAGTTTCGAAGAAATACTCTCCTTCTCATCAGAGGGCAGGAATTAGCAAAATGCAGGATCGGATGTTGCATGTAAAAGTATTTAATGAAACCACAAGTAAGTCACAGATCTTACTTGGTTGAGGTAAGGGGAATAGGAGGGAAAAAATGATAAAAAGATTTAACATGAATGGATAGTCCGGTGAAGGGTAAAAAATCCAAGAATGGTAAAATCCAAACACGGTCGAATTAAAAACTTCCAATCAAACAGGTCAGTTCCAAATGGTCGAAAATGACCCAAAAGGCAGAATTCCTTGGAAAAAATTACAAATGGAATGAGTTCAAAATAATTAAAAGAAAAGTTCAAATGTGCACAGAAAAAGCACTGGAGAGAATATTTAAAACACGTCTGCCAAAGCCGGAAGAATCAAGTAAATTAAGGTTTAAAAAAAAAAAAAAACGGAAAAACGGTGAAAGTTTAAAATTTGAAAAGCAAGGTCAAAATGACCTTGACAAAAAGCGCGAAAGTTAGCGTTAATAATTAGGTCAACTTAAATACGCACGTGAAAGTCCCAGAATGAAATTTAGAAACACGAGTCAGAGAAACATGTAAATGGCTAAGTTTATGAAATGGAGCGTCTATTATATTTTGGAGAGAAGATTAAAGGAATATATATATATATATATATATATATATATATATATATATATATATATATACATATATATATACATATATATATATATATATATTCCTTTAATCTTCTCTCCAAAAAGGGGGGAGAAGGGGAGAACAGGAAAGCAAAGAAAGAGAAATATATACAAATTTACTTTTAATCATGAATCATAAAAGTCCTCCCTTCCTAATTGCAATATTTAAATGTTGTATCCCTAAAAACATTATGAAATATATATATATATATATATATATATATATATATATATATATATATATATATATATACCGTAAAACACTGAAACCTCATTTGTTTTGCCCTTATTTTCGTTTTGTCAATTAAGTCGAACCACAATTTGATTTTGCGATACCCAAAAAAGTAAATGAGCATTTTCAATCATGAGAATCGAGTAATCGATTTTATTTTACCGATAACGCGTTTTGCACAAGAAGTTTTCCTCTCTTTATTTAATTAACGCACTTAAAAGTAATCATTCACGCCAAATTAAGACTCACATCATCAATTTAGCTTTGTCTTCTCTTTCATCTTCCTGGTGACTTAAATCGCTATGGTTTCGAATGAAATGTTATTTGCGTTTTTTATTTTTAACTTTTTTTTTTTTAAATTTGAATGATTTTATGTTTTTTTTTTTTTAGTGGCTTCTTCACTAATGAATATTTGTTTACCAAGGCTAAAAAAACACTAACGTATCTTGGATGAAGATTCCTCGCATGAGAGCATTATAAAGTCGTCAATTTCTCATGAGTGATGTTTATGACGAATCTCTCTTCTCTCATCTCCGTCGTCTTCACCATCGAATCCACACGACTTCTCCAGTTGCATCGATCTCGCATAAGAGTTAGCAGGTCTCGAATACTTTCCAATCCTGTGTCCAGCAGCAGGTTATGGTTAGGTTTGTCAATGTCTGTCATTCTTTTTCTACCATGGTCTGGGTGTCCATCTGTTGGTATCCAGAGAACTAGCTCGCTGGCTTTCTTTTCACTGTCTCATGCTACTCTCATCTTTGTGTGACCGGCTACCTTCATCCTTCTGTAAAAAGTTTTTGACTTGTAATGGGGGGGGGTGAGACGAATGGATTCGCCCATCATTTTTATAACCAGCGGCTGTGCTAAACAACCAATCAAAACGTCGCAAAATTATTATAAAAAATCGTCGAATTTTGGATTCAATCAGTTCGCCATTTGCTACGTCACGGACCGCATTTAATTCTTCGCCGCCATCTTGGTTACTGATCTGAATTACGCCGCCATCTTGGTTACTGATCTGAACTACGCCGCCATCTTGGTTACTGAGCTGAACTACGCCGCCATCTTTGTTCAACATAATATCTCAGAACTTAAGAGGTTAACTACGCGACGGACCGCATTTGATTATTAGTCGCCATCTTAGTTACTGATCTGAACTAAGCCGCCATCTTTGTTCAACACGAATGTCTCAAAACTTAACATACTGTACTTTCAGTGATACTGGTGGAAGGTCATTATTAAATATATGAGCTACCTACAATGATCTGTTGCAGATAAAAATTTATTGTCTGTAATAATCGTTAGTGATATTAATGCATTGATATTGATCTGAGCATCCGATATAACCGCCATTCAGTCTCGTCTTCAGCGCATTTGTAAGAGTCGCTGAAAAAAGAAATTGGATGACTGTTACACAGGGATGCTCAGGATGGTCCTCAATACACCATGGCGGAGCTGACGAAGATCAATGTCAATGTATTAATATAACTAACAATTATTGCAGGAAATAACTTTTCATCTGCAACATATCATTGTAGGTAACTCATATATGTAATGCATCGACGCTAATAAAATAAGAAAAACTTAAAAAAAAATAAAAACCCTTTTATTTCCTTTTTACTGAACATTTGATTATTCCTATAAATAATACATTTTCATTCTTCATTGTATACCATTCTTTGTGCATATATATGTGTATATACTAGTGTTGGGACGATTAATCAGAATCGGAAATATCGGAGCTTTTTTGGGTATCGGAATCGAAATCGGAATCATGAAAATTTGAGCTTATTTTCCGATGCCAAAACCGATTCCTTTAATTACCTATTTAATTCTATTTTGTTTTTATAAAACGTCTTCCACTGCTTTTACTGATAATAAAATCATAAATATTTATTGATGTAAACTTCCAGTAAGACTAAAATTTCTAGATCAGACCCTCACAAGTGTGTTTTTATGTTTGAGAAAATATATGCACGTTTAAGATGCGTTTTTACAGTAATCAGGGCAAAATAACAACGTTATAGTAAAATATTTAGAGATTTATAAACGATCGGGATCGGATTTGGTAATTGCATCGGAATCGAGAGAAATAATCACTAATATTTTTATTTCCTCAAAACATCTAGCATTTATGTAGGGGAGATTAAAGCTTGCTGATATGGTTTCAAATGATCTTAAATAACAGGAAGGGGAGACTTGATTCCAAATATTTTTCATAATATTTTCCCTCTTTTGGAAATAGGTTATGATTATGGAGATCTCAAGTACCAAATAATATTTATCCACTGTGAAATTTACTTTACGTACGAATGAAAACCAAAGAGGAGAAATATAACATATGAGAAATATTTGGAATCAAGTCTCCTGGTTCTGGTGTTTCAAATCATTTTAAACCATATGAGCCAGTTTTAGTCTCCCCCTCCATCAAAGCCAGAGGTTTCTGGGGGAAATATAAGATATTTTGGAATTCATTTGCAAAACTAGAAAAACAAATGACTATAGTTGAAATATTTTATGGCTGTAAGAAAGCGCAATAATAAGCTGTGGATGATCCTCTTAATGGGCGTCACATAGCCACTACACAATTCAGGTCATTAGTTTTCTAATGTAAAATTCTGATCAATAGTCGCTGAGATTTGAAACTCATACAATTGCCAAAAAATGTGGTGTATTTATCTACTTAGAATTCGTAGCTTCGTGGGGGGTGCCCCTTTTTACTTCCCTGCAACCTCTTTCCCACAGAAGAGACGTTGCGGCTTTATCGTTATTTTAATGGCAAGTGCTCAGCTGAGCTTTAATCTATGGTCCGCTTCGCAAAACTTTCACTAAAAACACTCGTTTACATAAAACCACTATCAACAATTTCCCAAACACTTTATCTCTGCCGAAACATAAATGTAGATTCCATGAACAAAGCTTCTTAGAACTGCACGCATGTGGAACTCTTTTTCGATTGCCTACTTTCCAGCTGACTACAATCTGATTGTCTTCAAGTCCAATGTAAACAAGTTCTTGATGAACCATTCCCCCTAAGTAATACAATTTACAAAATTCCTACTACTTATGTTTACTACGCTATACGCCCATTAATTAATGTATACCCATTAATTCTAATACTCGAGTGGCCTCCGGGCCTTGATAAGTGGTGATTTCTATCTATCTATCTATCTATCTCTCTCTCTCTCTCTCTCTATATATATATATATATATATATATATATATACTCATATTTTTTGTATATCGATTTGCATATTAAAACCAATTATTTACTTATTTAAAAAATACAACTTTGTAATGGGTTGTGGAATTGCATTCATCTGCAAAAATTCAAGCTAATTTGCATATTATTTTAAACATTCATTTTGATTAATTCCCTATTAGTTTTTTCAGTTTTTTTTTATATGATGATCATCTTTAGTTAGCCATTACGTGTAATTATATTCATGCAGGTATTCTACATGATTTATACTTGCATAATATTTGCGTATAATAGCTTATTATAAATACAAATGTCTTCTTATATATATATTTATGTATACGTATATATTTATATTTGTTTGAAAAATGTTGCCTTCCAAACTCCTCTCTCATTTTTGATCTACTAACATTAAACTTAATATATAGGGTATTCGAACACATGCGAAACTTTTTATTCGTGTTTTAGCCGGGAAAAATCAGTGCAAATAGTTTTCCAACATGAAATAGTAGTTGTTTTGTTTTTTTAGATCCTTACATCAAGTGGCTTCATGCCTCGCATGGAGTGATTTTCATAAAAAAAATGATGCAGGTTGGATCTTTTAACTTAGTTTGGCGGCCTCTTCATTTATGTGCAGGCAGCGCCACTATGCTACTAATCAAGCCTACAATAATTGTTGCTCTAGTAAATACAGTGAGATAGGGTACAAGGGTTTAACGTTAAACTTAGAATATCCATGGACAGACATTCTGTAGAAGGTTTTTCTATTTGCGGGAGACATTACTGTAAGACTTCTTCCCTTTTCAAAAAAATATAAATAAATAAAATGTAATAATAAAATAAATGAGATTTGCCAGGGAAATGTCGAATGACGGCATTACGAATATGCATGCGTAATGGGATAGTTATTGGGTCATGTTTAAATATTAAATCTGCAGCAAACATGTCTTCATAGCTCAGGAACAAACGTCAAAGGAACAAGTAAATTTTAATCTCTACAGAGCAAATAAGCTTTTATAATATATATAAAAAAACAATTGATCAATTTATATATTTTAAAAAAAATAATATTTGTGTTTTTTACGTTTTTGTTTTGATTCTAGGTAGTGACTCGTGAGTAATTTTAAAGAAACGTTTTAGGGTAAAATATAATCCAATAATAAATATGAAATTTGCATTAATCAAAATGTCATATTTAACCGTAATTTGCGTCCAGGCTACGCTGGGCGGCCTGCTTATATATATATATACATATATATATATATATATATATATATATATATATATATATATATATATATATATATATATAGAGAGAGAGAGAGAGAGAGAGAGAGAGAGAGAGAGACTGACAGACAGACAGACAGACAGACAGACAGACTTATATATAATATACTGAGTTCGTGATATTCAGTAATTTTTCATATACCAATGGGTTTTAAGCCAAAAATGGTTGACTTAAGGATTAAGCTACAAAATTATCACATTTCATAATTGAGCATTAATATACTGTGTGTGCAAAATCAAGACTTCAAAACAATGTGTTTATGGCAACAAAAAGTGTATTTCATTTTACTTTATTTACTCACATAAATTTAATATATGAAAGTATAGATTTATGCGTAAACTTTAAGTATTTACTTCAAAAGTACTCAATATGTAGGTATAGCTAGTTAGTAATTTATAAAATATATATGGCGATTAAGCTACACTCAACATATACAAAAACAAGAAGCAACCACAGAATTCGCGCATAAGCCTGACGAATCCTATAGTGGATGAAACGCAGAATATTCAGTGTAGCTTAATCGCCATATATATTTTATAAATTACTTATATATATATATATATATATATATATATATATATATATATATATATATATATATATATATATATATATATAAACTTATATGTAATATACTGAGTTCGTGTTCTGCCATCAACACATTGTCTTGAAGTCTTGTTTTTGCATTCACAGTATATATACATACATGATGATTGCAACGTCTTGTCAGACGAGTGCTACTCCCTCAGACATTTAAAATCCATGAGCCCAAATGTCTGAGGGAATATCTATACAAATATGTTACAGAGTCTTAGCTTTGTACGACAGCTAAGTCTCTCTCTCTCTGTTCAAAATGTTGAGATCCAGCAACAAGCAAGAGCAAGATAGCCAGCAACAAATGAAATTGCCGACCAGCTTAATGCGGGTACTGGTCTTCCGCTTTATGTTTTTTTAATCAGAGATTTGCTTCTCCTAGAAAGGTTGCCTTCACCACGGCTTACGGGAGCCCTCTCTACCCCAATACACATACACACACACACAAATATACACGGTGCTAGTTGGTTTGGAAGGTTTTGTTTCTAATCATTCAGGGAGACTAGCCGCCCTCCTCACCAAACAAGTCTGGTGGGGGAAGGAACCAGTTTAGTCGCCGGTGACTTGACCATGAGGCAGGTAGTACTGGGTTACATGGTACCAGTAGCATATGACATGACCTGACATATATATATATATATATATATATATATATATATAGTCATCCACATACAGTACTGTTTCGCTGTTTCACAGCTCATCAGTGCGGCTAGACAGGCAACTACCTCAAGCCAGGATTGAAATCCGACCGTTTGTACGGCAGTCAAGGCTCCTAACCATTACGCTATTGGCGGCTGCTTGAACGAGCAGTGAGTTTAACGATGTATATATGGCGATTAAGCTACACTGAATATTCCGCGTTTCATCCACTCTAGGATTCTTCAGTCTTTTGTATATATATATATATATATATATATATATATATATATATATATATATATACATATGTGTGTGTGTTTGTATGTGTGTGTGTGTGCATATGAATATATACAGGTAGTCAGATTGGATATTAAAATGCTCATATCTTTGCTTCTATGAGACAACACTACATTAAAATTTGTAGCCTGTTTGTAGATGGTTAAAATGGTATTACTTGTGGTAAAAGAAAAACAATATTTAAACACCTATAAAATATATCAAAATTTGCCTACATTTGTATCTATAGTATCCTGCTACAGTTTTTCCGTTTCGATTGTCTCGCTTGCCGCCTTGCCAGGCCATTCATATATATATATATATATATATATATATATATATATATATATATATATATATATATATATATATATATAAAATAAAAATTACAATTGAATTTACCAAAATGATCCAAGATGGTAAAATTATAGTATATTATAAATATTAAAGAATTAATATTTATAAAATTATCTCAGCCAGATGTAAAAGCTTGATAAAACCAAATAGGAAATAGAGCTTATAATATGAGCAAACAGTTAATAAAATATTAGTTGAAAACAAAAAAAAAAAGAAAAGCAGAGGGAATATGGTGAAGAAAAAGGTGTTTACACATGAATGGATAGTCTGGTGGAAGATAAAAAATCCAGTGACGGCAAAATCCAAATATATAACTTCAAGAAAGTTAAAAGAATCTCCATTTGTACAAGTAAAATCCAAGGAAATCCCGTAATTCATGTGTTATCACCTTTTTCTTCACTATATTCGCTCCACTTTTTTTGTTATCAAGTAAGATCTTTGACTTACTTGTTGTTTCATCAAATACTTGTGCATGCAAAATCCGATCCCGCATTTTGCTAATTCCTACCCTCTGATGAGAAGGAAAGTATTTCTTCGAAACTCCGCGGATTAAGGACTATCCATTTATCTAGTGTTCCCTTTTCAGATTAAATATGTTTTTAACTCATTTCAAAGTGTTTTTAACATATTTTATTAACTGTTTGCTCATATATAAATATATATATATATATATATATATATATATATATATATATATATATATGGAATATATACTTCAGCAAGTACTACAGGTTTTACTTTTCTTTTTCCGTACATATATATATATATATATATATAGAGAGAGAGAGAGACAGAGAGAGAGAGAGAGAGAGAGAGATTGTCGTGACTCTATATTGCCCTCACCCTTCCCTTTATTCGGAGGGGACAACTTGTGAACCTTCACCTCTAACACCCGGAACTGGCCTTTCTCGCTTTTCCATGGGTTGACAACCTCGAGGGTGTAACTGCTATTCGCCTCCACCTTTCTGTACTCGACGTCAGAGCTCCGCTAGGTTTGTCAGAAACTTTGTGAAAAATATTGAATAATCTGACCCCCTTTCTTTCCAAACTTATAAATACTCGAAAACTGTAATTCAACCCCTAATTTATTTTCAATTAAAGGAGCAAGGACCAAGGTTTCATTTAAAAAAATATATAAGGATAAGTCCTTTCTGGCAGCTTCTTCCCAAATGTGGCAACAGTACTCCATCATAGGACGTACTTATATAGATAGAGCATTGCATCAGCAGTGAGATATCTTCTGGAGCGATAGAAGGATCCCATAATTTTTCAGCGGCTTTGGCAACGGATTTAATGTATGTGTTCCATTTAATATCATGAGTAAAGGTCAAGCCCAGAAGCTTGTCAAAACATGAGGCCTCCCTAAGATGTGAGCCACCATTCATTTCTATAGATGCCAGATGGGGATCAGAGCGTTGATGATTTAAAGATAAAAGCTTGGTTTTACATGCATTAAAAGTACCAATCCACCTCTTTCCCCATTGTACCACTTGCTTAAGTTCAGAGAAGAGAGAATCGGAGAGAACTTGGTCATTTACGGTCTTATATGTGCTAACATAGATATTAGTGTCATCAGCATAAATGTCTACGAATGATGTAAGGATGTGATTTGGAAGATCATTAATGTAGATCAGGAAGAGAGTTGGATCCAGGATGGACCACTGGTGGACTCCAGCATTAATACTTAGAGCTTCTGATTTCTGCTCATCAACCACTATTCTTATGAACCTATCAGAGAGAAATTATTTAGTAATTGAGAAGACGTTTCCAGCTATACCGAAGCTGGAGATCGTGAGAAGGAAATCTTTATGCCATACTGTATCTAAGGCCTTTGATATGTCAAGAGCAATTGCCCAAGAAAGGTAGCCTCCGTCGAGAGATTCGCTAATCCTATGAGCGCATCTGCTGTAGATCTAGTAGGACGGAAACCATATTGTGTGTCACTAAGGTTACTTCTCTATTTAACACAGCGTCCAGTAACTTTATCATGGCGCACAGGATACTTATTGGCCTATACTGAGATGGAGATGAGCGATCACCTGAATTCTTAAATACAAGGCATACTAGTAATATTTTCCAGGGTGATGGGAAGCAATTCTCCTTAAGACAACGTTTAAACAGTTTTGGCAGGGTGGGCGCTAGTTCTGGTTGAAGTCTTTTGAGAACTATAATTGGAATACCGTCAGGGCTGGTTGCTTTACTGGAATCAAAGTTTTTGATTAGCTTGGCAACATCACGTAAAGATATTTGTATATCACATAACGTGTTTTCTGATACAGGAGGAAATATTGGAGGTTGGCGGCCTTGGTCGCAAAGGATAGAATTAACTGCAAAGTTCTTGGCAAAGAGTTTGGCTTTGTTTGATCACGGTAAAATGAGCCAAACTGTATTTTGAGTAATGGTCCGAAATAGGATAACGAGTTATGATATTTCAAATGTATTCTTTGTCTTACATATAACAATAAAAATCTTTTGATCTGAAATTTAAACATTTCACGTCAGAAATGTTTAAATCTATTGAATGACTAAAATTATATATATATATATATATATATATATTGTGTATATTTAGGCAGTATTTTCTCATTTAGACTAATATTATTGAATAGCACGAAATTATTCTGTTTTACAATTTTCCTTTTTATCTTCTCCAATCTCCGAATAGTCCTTTTTGTGTTTTTCTCGAAATTGTATATGTTGCATCCATAATCGCGAGCGCTTTCGACAGAACTACTTCTATCATCCTCAGGCATATTGTAGAAATAAATGTAGATTGTTTTTTAATTCACTTATATATATATATTTTTTTTTTTCTAGTAACCTGGTAATTTTTTACAAATTAGGTGGGCGGGCATTTTTTTAATTTTTTTTTTTTTTACATATATTAAACACATTTATATATACAAACATATACATACATTATCAAACATTTATCCCAAACATTTCAAAACGTTCCGGCTGCACTCATAATTAATATTATTTATTTGAGGCTTCTTTGTTTTAATGTACAATGCTTCGAGTATTCTTAGCCTATTTACATTTCTCTCACTCTGCAATACTCTTGTATGTTCTACCATAATTCTTCGAAATTTCGAATGATGGCAGCCATGTCCCTTCAAATGTTGTGATATGGAGCTAGAGTCAGAGAGGTGGAGAGTCAATCTTCGCGACAATGTGTTAGTTGTTGACGTGAAATGTTTAAATTTAAAATCAAAAGATTTTTATTGTACTATGTAAGAATGCATTTGAAATATTATAACTCCTTATCCTACGTCGGACCATCACCTTGTGATGTGGATTATTCAAAATACAGTTTGGCTAACGAGATTACCTCAGGTCCATTGATGATAGTTGGGATAGAGCACACGCTTCTGTTCGGGATCCTGTTTGTTATTTGCCAAAACTGGTGGGAACCAAGCCGCTGCTCAGCTACTTTGGACTTGACGGACTGAGCATACAACTCTCTTCCGTTCTTTATTACTTTTTTACAGTGGTTTCCGGCAGTCCTGAACGCGGCTTTAGTCTAAGTATATCTGTTATGTTGGAAGCAATGGAAAAGGTGATTTCTGTGCGCAATGGCAGCAGCACATTTTGGAGAGAACCACGGCTGGCTGTTAGGTTTTTGCCGGAATTTTTTCGAGGGTATGAACCGGTCTATACCTACAATTAACCATTCTGTCAGGTCTGATACTATAGAGAACACATCCTTTTCCAACTTTTAAAGTTATTCTTAGCTTACATGTGACAGACACACAAGCACCGTATTTGTGAGAGATTAGGAATATGCTATGTCCACCTAAGCATGACAAACACGGAACAATGCTATTCCTAACTTATGTACGACAGATATAAATGTGCAATTTCAAATTAAATGTGAAAAAAAAACCTACGACAACGCTTTTTTTTTACATGAGGATCACCACTTATCAAGGTACGTAAGCCGTTCGAGGATAAGGGTTATTTTGTGTGCAATAATCAATGGGATAATATCGTAGTAATAGTTGGTATTGGAGATTTGATAAAGCGTCTTACTTAAGGGGGTGATTAATCAGGAATTTGTTTATGTTGGACTTGAAGACGTCCAATTTGTAATCAGGTGGGAAACAGGCAAACGGAAGAGAATTCCACAGGCGTGCACTTCTCAGAAAAAAGCTATGTTCATGAAGTCTACGTTTTGATTAATGCTATTCTTTAATAATGTCTGACCGTCCAACGACAGTTCTATCTTAAACGAAATATGACAAGTTAGGATTTGTGTTCTTTGATAGAAGCCCTGGTTAAGTTTGAATAAAATAAATACGTATTAGATACGTTTGAAACCAAAAAGCTAAAAGCGTAAAAACACCAAAGGGACTTCTACTGGTTCTATGCCCCAGCAATAACATGTCAAAAAAAAAAAAAGAAAGAAAGGCATACTTTAGAAGTCCGTTTGTTGTTTTCACGCTTTTGCCTTTTTGGCTTCAAACGTATCTCATACATATTTATTTTATTCAAACTCAACCAACGCTTCTATCAGGGAACATAAACTCTAACGTGAATTTCGCGTGACCAACGCACCGTTCCGAAAAAAAAACAACAAACGGACCTTTACTGATTCTATGCCCCAACAACATTTAAAAAAAAAACAAGGAAAAAATGCATACTGATGATGAAGTGTATCTTCGAAATATATTTATAAATTTCAATATAAATTTCAAACAAAATAAATGTATATTTATTTTGTAATAATGCGCTGTTTTAGCTTCAAACGTATCTACACGTATTCATTTTATTGAAATATGACAGGTTGTATACAATGCTATTCATAATTTATGTGTTACAGACCTACAAACATGCTGCTTAAAACAAAACGTTACAGACCAACAAAAATTATATTCCGTAGTTATGTACGACAGACCGGCGACATTTATATTTCAAACTAAACTTGACCTACTTGACCTCAATGCTATTGCTAATGTATCTGTAGCAGATTTAAGAATATGTTGTTTACTAAACGTGAAACAAACTAACGAAATGGCTATTCCTAACGTACGCGTGACATATATACAAATGCGTAACTTCAAACTAAACGTGACAGACTGACGACAGTGCCTTTATTTTATTTATGAGTGACAGACATACGAACGTGCTATTTAAAACTAAATTTAACAAACCGACGACGATGCTATTACTTAATTATGTGTGACAGATCGACGCCAGCGCTATCTTAAACTAAATCTGACAGGCTGACGGCAATGCTACCCATAAAAATATGTTACAGACCTACAAACATACTATATAAAACGAAACTTTACTAACCAGTAACAAGAATATTCCAATGTTATGTACGACAGACTGATGAAATCCCTACTTCAAACTAAACTTGACAGAGTGGCGACAATACTATTCATAACGTTCGTGTGACAGAGTAAAAACATGCTATTTAAACCTAAACGTCGTGAACCAATTAATTCTATTCCACACTTATGTATGACAGACCGAAAACAATGCTATCCAAAAGTATATGTGACAAACTGACGGCAGTGGTATTCCTAACTTATGTGACAGACCTGCGATAATGTTATTTCACACTAAACATGACACACCGTCGGCAATTCTAGTCCAGATTTAAGTGTTAGATGCCAACAAACATGCTATTTCAAGCTAAACTTGACAGACGTATAAACATATACTTCCCCGTTTTTACTTGAACGTGACAAAGTGATATATATATATATATATATATATATATATATATATATATATATAATATGAATTACACTTAAGTTTACCAAAATGATGGCAAAACTAAAGTAAATGATAAATATTAAAGAATTAATATTTATAAAGTAATCTCAACCAGATATAAAAGCTCGATAAAATCAAATACCATTTTCTTAATTCAATCTTGTCTCGACAGTCGAACTGTATATTTGTTCCATTTCTTTTTTACGCACATTTTATCTTTCTTTTAATAATGCATTGGAATTCTTTCCCTTTTCCTTGTACCTATTTGTGAATTATTCCACGGATTCCTGCCTTTTGGATTACTTTGGATCATCTTTCAATTACGCGGTTCCCTTGGATTTTACTTATGCGAATGGAAATTTAACTAACTTTCTTGGATTTTGCATCTTTGGATTTTACTGTTATTGGAAATTTTACCCTTCACTAGATTTTCCTTTCACGTGAAATCACTTTTTTCTTCACCCTATTCCCTCAGCTTCGCTTTTTGTTATCAAGTAAGATCTATGACTTACTTGTAGTTTCATTTAATACTTTTGCAAGCAAAATCCGATCCCGCATTTTGCTAAATCCTACCGTCTGATGAGAAGGAAAGTATTTCTTTGAAACTCCTCGGATTAAGGACTATCTATTTATTTAGTGTTTCCTTTTTAAAATTAAATATGTTTTTAACTCGTTTTCAACATGTTTTTGACATGTTTTATTAACTATTTGTCCTTATATATATATATATATATATATATATATATATATATATATATATATATATATTATTTATAAAATATAATTGTCAGTGGATAATTATATTTAAAAAATATATGACAGTGTATGGCATGAGGGTCTCCTCAGGAAAATTAGATCATACGGTATCACTGGTAGAATACTTAACATAATTAATTTTTTCTTTGATAAGAGAAAAATCAAGGTTGTCTTCGACGGTCGTACATCGAAACAATATGATATAAATGCGGGAATGCCCCAGGGGTCTATCCTTGAACCTCTACTGTTCCTGATATTCATAAATGACCTCCCCCGACAAAATTGCCTCTGAGACGGGTATATATGCTGATGACACCACACTCTATAACAGGCACGACAGGAAAACAAATGAACACATATCTAAAGAAATGGCAGAAACTCTAGAGGATGACCTACAATCTGTAGTGGAATGGGGATACAAATGCATGGTCACGTTCAATGCCGCCAAGACTAAACTCGTTTCATTTAATAATTACAAGAAACCTTCTCTACCACTTATAGCAATGGTCAACGACTATTTATCTGAAAGTACATCTTTCAAACTCCTTGGCCTAACGTTCACAGGAAACATGCGGTGGAACAATTACATTGAGGGCATTGCCAGGGCTGCTGCAAGGAAGGTGGGCCCTCTCTACCGTGCTAGAAAACTACTAACACCCGAAAGTATACTGTACCTCTATAAGGCCACCATTCGCCCATGTATGGAGTATTGCTGTCATATTTTGACTGGTGCATCTCCTACTAGTCTCTCGCTCCTTGACAAAGTTCAAAAGAGAGTCGCAAATCTGATAAGCCCTGAACTGGCATCTAAGCTTCGTTGAGTCCCTCTGCCTGCTCTACAAGTATTTTAATGGTGAATGCTCTGACGAACTGCAAGCACTTGTGCCTTCACCACGTGAACACCCTCGATAAACCCGACAGGCTGCTAAATCACACCCCACACTGTAGAGATCCCTAGATGTAAAAGATCTTTCTACTCCAGTAGTTTCTTCCTCT
>NC_136500.1:128597945-128622945 GCF_053919585.1 Euprymna scolopes | reverse complement strand
TATATATATATTCTGCAAAGCCTCTTCGACGCATCTGCAATTAAAGATTTGACTTGAGGCGGATATCGAATATCGCGCGCGTTTCTTTCTTCATTTTGGCATCTGGTTGCATGATGGAAAGTTCCAATAATCTTTTTAATGAGATATTTTTTTCAATACCATTCATTTTCTTTTTATTCTTGTGAGTTATTATTTGGCCAACTAATGATAGATCTGTCGCGCCATTCGTCGTTTAAACGCCATTAATTCTAAAGCTATTCTACTTTCGCTGAGCGACAATATTTTATACGCCACCGACAGAAAGAGTCCAGTCATCTCACCCATATTATTGACGATGTTTAACATCTTTGTATCGTTGCTATTATAAAAAAAAAAATGGCTACCGCACGCGTCTCTGCTCGGTCGTTAATACAGTATCTTATAAAGTTAAAGAAAACAAATCTCGATGTACGTGCGTTTCTTTTTTTTCTTTTTTTGTCTGTGATCGTTAAAATCTCATCAATTATAACACAGCTTTTCTTAAACGTCAAACTCTAATCTATCTGCCAAGAACATATGAACTCAAACCTCCAGTTAGCGTTTGCTTTGTGTAGTCTTATGAACATCATATACATTTTATTAATATGTTATATTTTCACCCACCTGCACCAATATACGTGTGCATTATTGGAGCAAAAATACAACACAGATATAATAAAGAAATTTAAAAAAAAACAGTCATTGGTGTAGTTAAATTATTGTTAACTTTTCTTTTTACACAGTGATCACCACTTATCAAGGCCCGGAAGCCACTCAGGGATAAGGGTTATTGCAAATACATTACGTTAGTGTGGAGATTTGATGAAGTGTTTACTTTAGGGGGCGGTTCATTAGAAATTTGTTAACATTGGACTTGAAGACATCCAAGTTGTAGTCCGGTGGGAAGCAGGCAGACGGAACAGAGTTGCACAGGCGTGCAGTTCTAAGAAAGAAACTTTGTTCATGGAATCCGCGTTTTGATTTAGGCACAGATATAGAGTGGGGGAAATTTTTCACAGTGGATTCAGCTAGACAGGTGTTTTTCGTGAAAGATTGGCGAGGGGGGGCAGAGACTATTCTGCACTTACCCCAAACAGATTGTGTAACAGTGCGTGGGGGAAGATATCAGCACGATCTGTAAGATAGCTGGCTTCCGAGGATATTAGCAGCAGCAGCAGCAGCAGCAGCCGAAAAAATGCACATATGCAAATTAGGAACTGACCGCGAGCTGGCACAAAAATAAAAAAAAAAAATTGTACCCGACGTGGTCGGAGGACAAAAAAGGTGCGGTTGGGCGTATAAAGTCGAAGAGGAGAAATTGCTGTCTACGGCCGGCGTGTAGATGAGCAGACAGGAAAACATCGTCAGGGGCGATGGACATGTGACCCCATGATGGCAGCGAGAGACTTAAGCTGGTGTCGAGACGGCGGGGTTTTGTTAATCTAATACAGACGAAATGAACAGTTTAAAAAAAAACAAGGTGAAAGCATTAATAAATGACTTTTTGTAAAACAGAAAGAAAAGCCGAGTCGGATTTATTTATTTTTGTGTGTTTGTTCCTTGACAGCGGTTTCGGACGGCGTGGGGGTTCGAGAAAGGTTTAAAATGTAACGAACGTAGTTCGAGCATAATGGTCATTGTAATATTATTGCCTTATCTACAATCTAAACTTCCAAGGTTAAATTTGACACACTGTTGTCAGAACTCGCCACTCCAAAATCCAAATGGCCTGAAAAAAAACCCCAAGCTTTTTATGCAAATCAACAGTATTTAATTTGCATATTGTTACATGATAAAGGGCTTCCCCTTTTCATGTAAGTAAAAAAATAGGGAATTAGTTAAATATAAATATGAAATAGGATAGTCACGGATTTGAACTTGCAAAGCTAGATTTGGAATTGAGTTAAAATAAATGCAGAATGTTATTGAAATAAAGAATGTGGAATTGCAATTGTTTAGCTTACATGTCTGTATATGAAAAAGGAATGTAATAATGAAATTTGTTTCTGTGAAAATTAAAATAAGGAATTTAATCGTCAATTGAAATTGTAAACATATTTTGTAAAGAGGTTATTTGAAAAATAGGTTACTGAACTCGGGGTCATGTCGTTTGGCAACGTGACGCATGCCATCCCTCGTGCTTTATGAACACATTTTTGATCATGCGATGACGTGACGAGTTCTCAATATAGGTAGAGTTTTTAGGTGCAGTCGGAGAGAAGAGGAGAAGCGTCGGAGAGAAGCAGAGAGGTTCAGCCCGATTCTCCGTTAGAATCAAGGCACCCTCTAGAAGTGAGAGGATTTTAGAAATAACCATGTAACAACTTTGAATCCTTGGTCGAAGATGAAATAAAGGACGTCAACATGTGTTTTTGTATCTGCGTCTCCGTGTTGTTATTCAACAGAAAAGGTATTGTCCATTTATATTATAAGAACTTTGTGAAAATCATCATCACAAAAATAGGAAAGAAATATATGTATCAATATTTATAGAAACACTCCCGTTCATACATAACTGTGTCTCTCTTTATATATACCTGTCTATATCTCATCAATGTCTCCATCTCTCAACACATGAACGCTCACTAAGACTTTAATCTCCCATTAAGACTTTCTAATACTAAGAACAACAACAACTATACAGCATAAACGTCATCTTAATACCACCAGTATATAATAATATGACCAACAAGAATTCGCGATCGGTGAGGGTAAAGTAATCTGGGCGTCGCCATTTTGTTTTTTATCTGTTATTCAGCAGTTAAACACTGTAAGACGCGCCAACACGCGAGTATTTTTAGACGACCAACTTTCGCACTCATTACAACTTGAACTATATTTATAAGTGTTATATTAGTTCGGCGACCGGATATGAAAAGCGTATATAATCGGGTCGACATCAAAATACATCAAATGAACCAAGAATCTAGTATCGAAGTACACTGAACCACACACAACATTGAAATCACAAATCTGTTCAAAAACTAAATACAAACCTGCATTGCCCTAATGAGAAAACCCAATGCTTTCAAAACGAGAGTGAACTGAAAATCTCCGACTCTACAAGAGCCGAACATTGAACAATTGTTTTTTTTTTATTTTCGACCTAACAAAAAAAATCCATAGGAATAATGACGTTATTGAAAAGGCAGGTGTCCCAACAGAAATAACTACGGTAATAAGAATTCAGAACGATGTTAGGGTTTGTTTTGTAATTTTTGTCAAAATGATGAATACCAAATAATGTTAAAATGTACCTATATTTTTTCAGTATTTAGGTACTGGTGTTCACTGCGAGAAATAGAAATACCTATTTTCATGGTAAGTATACTGCAGAGAAACATTCATGTTTCATTATCAAAAAGAAAGCATCAGGCTAAATGTGTGAACTTTCCATACGTATATTTTCATCTTCTTCTTCCCTATATATAAAAGGCAAAATGTGTGTGACCATTTCGTGTATGTCTTCAAAAGGCTTTTCGAGCACACGCTCCCGGGTTCGTTACTATCGCTTACAACTGTTTATATGGGTCCTATATCATAATATGTAGGATTTCGGAACGCGGGTCGTCTCTAGATTTATTTACGTCGGCTTTTATGAGATTCGCGCTATTTCGCTTTGTGTCCGGTTTGTCCTACATTTTAGTATAAATACAGTGAAAAACGTTGGGTTCTCGGCTTTCTCTCTGCTCCCCCTTCCCACCATCATCTGGGGAAAGTGAAAACTAAAAATAATGATCCCGCGATGACCTCATTTAGCGTCGTCCTGTCAACCAAACCTCTTTTAGCTTTATAAGCTTTAACTTAACACCTTAAGCAGCTACTCTCACTCGTGGTCGAGACCGTTAAGTATTGCCATTGGTTTCCACCTCCACGTCAAAGCTTCCGGGTCCAATCCCTCCTCCCAACCAAACGTTTTTTTTATTACTTCGCTTATTCTTTAGTTTACCCCCCCTAGACAGGTTTATTTATGCCATTTTTTCCGTTTTGGTTTTCGATTATTTTTTTTTTACATCGTCTTTTTTATAATATTTAAGCAGGATTATTAATTACCCCCCTCATACACACACCTACAAATACCCAGGCAACGCCGGGTACCCCTCCCCCGCTAGTCTATAATATAAATCTCACCTGTCTGTTTAAATGTATGCATGTATGTATGTTTGTATGTCTACCTAAAACTTTCGACAGAGGAGACGGATTTTCACGAGATCAGTATCGTTTTGAAGCACGACACTTCGGACGACAAATATCGAAAATTGGCTAAAAACATTAATTCCTTCGCCCTCAACTGGTCACTTTTCTACAGGGAGGGGTCGCATATTTCGCCGATATTTTCGAAGTGCATCCCTTACTTTCGAGTGACTAGCCTTAATTAAAACCTTCGCCACTTCCGTACAGGTTCGAGCCTGTCACTTTTTTCCTCAACACACGCCTCCAAACACCAGGGAAACGCCGGGGTACCAGGGTAGTACTATATATATATATATATATATATATATATATATATATATATATATATATATATATATATATATATCATGAAAATCACGTTGACACACCGGTTCTCGCTAGATCACCGAACTCAAACAACGGTGAGCCTAACCAATATCAGACTGGTGACTATTTGAGAAAAACTAGGCACTGTATGTACCGCCCTGAGTCGTAGATATTTCCAGGATGGTATCTGGAAGCGCATTAATTCACTGCGAGAGAGGCATCCCAGTCTTTGTAAAGACATGTGTCACTTGGGGTCCTATTTCTAAACATTCCAGGAAATCAGAAATAATTCATATCTCGAGAAGGTGATCGAGGGGAGAATGCGCGAGAGAACATTTCGCCGTTAAAATTTTAATAACATAGAAGCAAAACAAACCTTAAACATAACGTTTTTCTTTCAGGTTAGCATGGTTTACTTTCCGTTTCCTGCATGACCAGCTTAGAATTCAGCTGACGAGCCAATATCTTATGCATGTGTTTGATTATAGACAAATTAGAAACACACTTTCCTTGAACATGACGACTTGTTTCCTTTTGTTGCTTAGTATTTGCATCTCGGGATCCTGACAGCAATTGTCAAGGTTAAATATGAAGCAAATATTCTGGAAACACCCCCATTCCACACTCACAGAATGTGGTGTCTATCCAAGAGCCGTTCTTTATATGAGAATTTTGCGGGTGACAGAGGAAGTTGTGGTGTCCGTTCCGAAAGTCGTTCTTAACATGAGTAGGTTGAGGTTTGGGCAACAACAAAAGCAACAACAACCGTACATTATTGCTATTACGAGGGGGAGATGTTTGATTATTGACCAATGTTTTTTTTTAGATAAATCTTTACCTTAGATCCACCTACACACTTTCCGTAAAAATGGCGACTTTTATGGGTTTCCACTACACTGATTCAGAAGATTTCATTTATATTTGGACAAGTAGTTTTGAACAAAGCTAATTATATCCAACCGACACTGCAACCCAAAAATTACTTTGTTGGTTCATAAAATTTGCGCGTGGGGATCCGGATAACGATTATAAAGGTTAAATTTGTGGCAAATATTTGGACAGCCACCCCCACTCCAAGAATGAAGTTTCTATTCTGAAAGCCGTACTTAACATGGGGATGTTGCCGGTGATCATTTTGAAAGCCGTTCTTAACATTGAAAGGTATGGGTGTCCATTTCGAAAACAATTCTTAGCATGAGAAGTTTGGGTGTTACCTCTCATTATATATATATATATATATATGTGTGTGTGTGTGTGTGTGTGTGTGTGTGTGTGTGTGTGTGTGTGTGTGTGTGTGTGTGTGTGTGTAATGGACTCTCCCGTCGATTTCGACGTATGAGGTTCGGACAACCCATATTTCTAAAACTCATTTATGCTTTTGCCTCTGATGACTTTTTAGTCCAGCAAGGGACTTGCAAACAAGGCCACAAATACAACATGAATGTGGATTTAACGCTGCAGATATTGGTGCGGCTGCTAGTCGTTTTGATCTTACTCTGTTTTCTTTCAGTTGTCTTAAGCTTTCAGATTGAAACATCTGGAGACCTTCAAAACACCTTGATCTCACTCCTTTTCGGTCATTCACCTCATCTTCAAGACACCTGTATGGTATGTTCACTGCAGACAAGTTACTCTTCAACTAGTCCTTGTACCTAAGCCAAGGACGTCCGACAATTCTTTTACCACCCTCAAATTGACTGTACATCGCAATTTTTGGAATTCTGTCATCGGACACCCTCAATACATGACCAGCCTAATAGCTAAATAGGGCTGTTTTGTCCCTAATGGAGGACACGAACAGCATAATTGCTCACAGGTTTGTGCTAGAACGGCCATCTACCATCAGCCGCCACTGTGAAGAGATCCGGCTGCGGACTTCCAGTAATATCCTTTACCTGTCCCCGTCGCTTTCACTCAATCGCCAGTGGACTTCTTGCATGACAGTATGAGGTTTTCATAATGAAATTACAATAAGCTGTCAGAAACCCACACAAATGACTTGATTTAAGTGGTGAAGGCTCGTGTAGGACCATCCAAACTTTTTGGAACTGCTGATTAACTCACTCGGTGCAAACCAATCGCCACAGAACAAGCAGACAACAGCCCTAAGGTTTGATGTAAGAGTTTCCTTCTCTTAGTGGTATAACCGCGTCCCCAGACACCAACCTGGTAATTTCCTTGTACTGGCGCATGTATATATATATATATATATATATATATATATATATATATATATATATATATATATATATATATATATATATAAGTATACATACACACAAACACACATGATGCTAGTTGTCCGTTGATCCCGAAAAGGGGTTCATTCGCCCTTTGAAAGGTCTTGTTTTTAATCCTTCAGGGAGACTAGCCGCCCTCCTCACCAAACAACTCTGGTGGGGGAACCAGTTTAGTCGCCGGTGACCCGACCATGAGGCAGGTAGTACTGGGTTACATGGTACCAGTAGCATATGACATGACCTGACTATATATATATATATATATATATATATATATATAGTAAGTTATAAAATATATATGGAGAATAAACTACACTGGATATTCCGCGTTTCATCCACTCTAGGATTTTGCAGGCTTATGCGCGAATTCTGTGGTTGTTTGTCGTTTTTATATGCGCATCAAACAACTACAGAATTCGCGTATAAGCCTGAAAAGTCCTAGAGTGGATGAAACGCGGTATATTCAGTGTAGCTTAATCGCCATATACATTTTACAACTTACTAATTTGCTCTACCTACGTATTGAGCACTTTTGAAGTAAATACTTAAAGTTTACGCATAAATCTATACTTTCGTATATTAAATTTATGTGAGGAGATTAAGTAGTTATATATATATATATATATATATATATATATATATATATATATATATATATATATATATATATATATATATAATTATTACAATAATAATTTTAATAACTACATTGAGAAGCATGGGTGTCTACATCGAAAATAATTCTTAACATCAGAAGGTTGGATGTTACCTCTTCTTATATATATATATATATATATATATATATATATATATATATATATATATATATAATTACAATAATAATTTTAATAACTGCAAACACCAGTGTTTCATCTTTTCGGGAACCATCAGTGCAGGCGACCGACTTTCTGTTTCAACTTTAAGTGCTCAACAGTAAGAAACCGAATTTCTTAAAGAGGCTAACACAGTTATTACAATAATAACGTTTTATACCTACAGACACGACACTAGTGTTTCATCCTTTCAAGACTCATTAATGCAGGATGACACGATTACTACCGGTCGTGAGATTCGAACCCGGTCACAAAGTCATCTCTGACTCCATTAGCTAGGAACTAACCTAAAGAATAACCCCAACCGCGAGAATATTGTTGAAATTTTAATATTTATTTTTTATATGTCGTAACATCCGGGCATTATGATCTAATGATCATAACATCATGACCTATGCATGCGAGCTTATGTGACAGACTTTTTCAACTGTAAAGTGCTCAACAGTAAGAAACTGGTACTGGTCTAGCAACGAACACTGAATAACTGAGATACAGTGAAATAATTATTTTATGAATGACTATATAAGAAACCCCTTCCTTTCTCGGGTTGAGTACACTTGGTAATTGATATTGCCTGATATTTTTGGTGTTACGGCAAATCTATTCGCAGTAAACAAACGAAAGGACTAGTGTAGGAGTGACGAATAATTGTTAGATATTATTGGTGGCTGTCGTAATGACCCAATATGTATAGCCACTAACTGTCAATTTGATGCTTGTTTGTTCGATCCCGGACTTGGAATGGGTACTCGTCTATGTCTGTGGATGTAATACGCTTAAACATATTTTAATCCATGCAGATTTCGTATTCATTATTATAGACATAATTCTCTATGGATTATTATTTATAATCTTGTAGCCAATATATAAGAGCGATTTCCAAACTAAAAAAAAAATATTATGACCTGAGTACTATCAGCAAGAATCGAAACCAAAACATATATCGCTCCAGCCTTAGTCGTTACTGTTTCAGCGTTCATCAGATGGATAATGAATAGTTTAAAAATCTACTTTAACGCATAAATGTATATATTTGCGCATGCGTACAAATAACAAGTTCAATCAACTTATGCCTTCCAAGTTATATTTTCTTTCAGTTTTGGCCCTTTAGCAGCTATTTTACCAGCTAAAACTCATAAAAGAACAGTTCATGAAAAATGCAATCATTTGAAGTGCTTTGCGTCGTTCTGAGAGAGTGTGGTTCGGAGGAAACAATAACAATAGAAAAAGATATTGTAAGTTTTATAAATTATATTACGCCTCTCCAGAATATGAGACACATAGCCATGTGTGTGGTTTTGAAACGCCATACCACAGGATGCTAAGTGAATTAAAAATGGTTGAGTAGGCCCGTTAGCATTCATTTCAAGAGATATGCAATAAACCTACCGTTTTTTAGAATAAAGGTAAATCCTGGGTTGTTAAAGTAAGTTTGGACCGTATTATACCTTAACCATAAATGAATGCAAAGCTACCTTCAAACTCATTGTCAATCACCTGGTAAAAAACAATACCTACCCAAGCTATACAAGGTAAGTTATATATATATATATATATATATATATATATATATATATATATATATATATATATAACTTGCCTAGCATAAAGCATATATATATATTTAGTAGAAATGGTAATTAATAAAAACTTAAGAAAGTGCTCAATACTGTTGTAGAGCAAATATGCGTTTTATTTTCTATTACCCTATCTCTGTTAAGTTACATTATTTTTTCAGCTACCCGGCCGTTTTTTTGCCGTTCGTAGCTTCCTCAGACTTTTACAGAACCCAGTTTCTGTAAAAGTCTGAGGAAGCTACAGACGGCAAAAAAAATACGGCCGGGTAGCTGAAACACTAATGTAACTCAACAGAAAGATACGGTAATAAAAATTAAAACGTATATATATATATATATATATATATAAATAAAATATATTTTAGTCATCGACATACAGACCTGTTTCGTTGTTTCACAACTCATCAGTGCCGCTAGACTAACACCTCTCCCAAGCCGAGGATCGAACCTAGAACCGTCGTGATGACAGTCGACAGTCCTACCCCCTGACTACGGAATCGGTGGCCGAAATTAAACTGTCCGAATGCGTATTTAAATAAACATCCGTCCGCTACTCGTAGAGGGCTCAAACGTTTTGTTTGTAAACAAATTGCGAGTTTCGCATTATTTCAGCTAAATTAAGTAGCGAGTAAGATAATTTACGAGAGTGCTCTACCGAAGAGGGGAGCTTTATAAAATATATTTTAGTCAGGGTGTCCGTAAAGTTACTATACAGTCTTACAAGTTACTATACAGACACCCTGTAATATATTAACAGTACAGTAAGACATTGTATTAAAATATTTATTTGTAACAAAAAAAATGAAAAGAAATAACACCTTTATGTTTATAAAAATTTCAGAAAATACACGTGTTACATCCGAAAAGACTGTAACAATCAAGGCAAACAATTTCTATGACAAATATTCAAATTGGAGGCCTTCAGCTCCAATACATTCTCAACAACGTGACACCACATTCTGACAAACTTTGGTGCACAAGTCACGATCAAGGTTGGCAAATGCATCAATAACAAATTGTCGAAGATCTTCAACACTTCTTGGCTTTTTCGAATACACAGGGTCTTTTATGACTCCCCAGACAAAGAAGTCCATTGGCGTTATGTCTGGAGATCGTGGAGGAAATTCAATGGGCCCTCGTCTGCCGATCCATTTATCAGGAAATGTCTCATCCAGTAAATTTCGGACAGCTGTAGCATAATGGGGTGGGGCTCCATCCTGTTGGAAGTACAAGTTATTGAAATCTGGTCGTTGTCTCAATGCCGGTACGATAAAATTTCTCAGTTTGTCCAGGTACTTTTCTCCTGTAACAGTTCCGTCGAAGAACTGTGGACCCACAATTCCATCAGACGATATTCCTGCCCAGACAGTTATTCCAGGCTGGTTCAATTGGGACGTGATTGTAAAATGAGTATTTGTGTCACTCCAATAAGCACAGTTGTGACGATTTACGTGTCCCGAAAGTTTGAATGTGGCTTCATCAGTCCACACAATCTCGTCCAAGAAAGTGGGATTATCCTCACACATCCTGGCGATCTGTTCGCAAAACTGAGACCTGCGATTAGGATCATCCTCAAGAAGTCCGTAAATTAGGCGCGGAATGTATGGTCTCATGTCGAGTTTCGTGAGTATTTTATGTAGAGAGGTTCGTTTGATACCAATTTCTGCACTAGCACGGCGAAGTGATTTCTTTAGGCTTCTGCCATATGCCTCAGCAACTGTAGCCAAATTTTGTTCAGTGCACACACTTGGCCGACCAGAACGCGGAGCATCGGCAACTGAGCCAGTATCATCAAATTTGTCTTGAAGTGTATAAATAGCCAAACGTGTTGGAGGATCTGTATTAAAATAATGATTCCAATCACGAATTACATTCTGTGCGTTTTCTGTTTTCCAATATCGCTTCAAAATACATTTGCGCTCTTCCAAAGTTAGCTTGCGTGGCATGCTTGATTAAATAAACCTGGAAAAAAATTAATATTAACTATTAATACAAATACAATAAAACAATAAGACTGTATAGTAATTTTACGGACACCCTGTACATATATATATATATATATATATATATATATATATATATATATATATATATATATATATAACTTACCTAGCATAAAGCAATTGGTTCCCTGTAGAGCATGCGACATGCGAAGTTGCTGGAATCTCTGTAAAACAGAAAAGTGGTCAACTATCTTAGTAAAAGTAACATACTCAGTGGCATACAATATGGTTTCCTTTTCTGATGCACTGACTGTAATATCCTACACGATTTGTGGATCTCTTGATGAGGGTTTCGTTTCTACAGCAATTTCTCTTCACACAATAAAGGCTGTCCATAGTATATCGCATATAGGTCTTCTAGCTATGCAACAGCTGGAGATATTTTCTCGGTTATTAAATCTTTTCTTTCTGATAGCGTAGTTGTCGATGGGCAGAAATTAGAATTTTATTAGCCTCATCCTTTCTTCTTCTCTCTTTCACATACAGATGTAATGTTGTCAGACTCAGTCTTTTCCATAAATACTATCATGGCAGATGTTCTTCAGAATTGTCTGGTCTATTCACTGCTTCCTTTGTTACAGCTCGTTCAACTCTAGTGGTCTTCACCAATTCGCTGTTTTAATACATCATTGTAATACAGCTTCTTATTCCAGTAGCTTCTTTCCAAGTATCAAAGCTTCCGCCCATAAGGGTTCCATCTTGCGCCCAAATCTCTTCTTGTTCGGCATCAATCATATCTCCCACATTACACTTTCAGATGATCTGTAGACATTTATGCAGACGACACTATCTTTAAAGTATTAAAGGCTGGCGATAACCAAAATATTTCTGGCCCTGTCTATTTTGACCTTTAGCACGTGGTTTAATGGGGAAACGTGGTTGGTTAATTTTAATGCATCTCGAACCAAATGTTTCTTCTTCCATTATTTAACGCTTTGACCCTCAGCTGACCCCAATTGAAATGAATAATCCTTGTCTTGGGGGAAGCACTATGTTTTAACAAGCTTCGGATACGGACCGACACTCCTTATCTGAAATTGAACACATATCAAATCTGTTACCAATATCGCTGGAAAAATAGTTGGATCATTCTACCTCTCCAGTGGATATCTCACTGCTGATGAAATTCTCTACCTGAATAAAAGCAAAGTACTCCCTAGGGTATAGTCCTGTTGCCACATCTGGACAAGAGCTAGTAATAGCACATTTCTTGTCTCGACAGGTTATACAACTGACTTCGAAAACTGATGGCAAATGTTTTTTTTTTCTTTTCTCTGCAGAGGAGATGTTGCCAGTCTTTCTATGCTCTACCCTTATTTTCATGGTAGTTGCCCGACTGAGCTTTACTCTATGGTTCGCCTCACTAAGACTTTTTTCGGCAAAAACTTGACTAGCCAAAATAACTATCAGCCATTTTTTATTCGATATTCACCCTACGCACGGCACAGTGCCACTTTGATATAGGATATTACTATCGGAGCCATACGTTGCAGGGATACTATGTAGGGAGTTGCGCAGCAAGATGTATGTTCAGCTTATATTTGAACTCATGCATGTCATTACAGTTGGGAAAGCAGGAATCCGGAAGGGAGTTCCAAAGACTAACAGTTCCGGGTAAGAAACTATTACAGTAGAAGGCCTTCTTCCATCTTCACTGTGTAGGGGTGGGGGTTTGCTACCTGTCGGGTTTGTTGAGGGTAAGACAGGCAGAGGGATACAACATTTCGTCGATGATGCAGAAGTTGAAGTTTAAATGACAGTTCAGGACCCATCAGCTTGGCAACTCTCTTTTGAATCCTGTCTAGGATCGAGAGACTAGTAGCAAATGCGCCAGACAAAATGTGACAACAATACTCAATTCATGGGCGAATTGTTGCCTTATAGACGTACAGGATACTTTCAGGCTTAAGTAACGAGAGCCCACTCTCGCAGCGGCTCTTACTCTCTATCTATGCCTAAATCTAAGCGAAAATTCCACGAGCAATACTTTTTCCTAGAACAGTTCGTCAGCAGAATACAATAGAACGGAGCTGTTTCTCGACTGACTGGACGCTTTCAAGTCTAACAGTAGTTTCAAGTAAACAGGTTCTTGAGGAGTCATTCTCTAAAATAAATTATAAAATGTCCATTACGTAGATTTAACGTTAGTGACTCTATTTCAAAATGCAAAGATTGCGTGACTAAAAGACAATATAATTGCAACTTCTCTTTCGGTTTTCGGATGTTGTGACCATGCCCATATTCCTTTATTTTATTTTAAAGTTGATGAGAACCTATTGTTCTGATGAGTCAGGACGAAAAAGATGAAAAAATTGACATAATAATTACACAAATGTTTCTGCATTACGAAACAGGTGCTATCAAGGATTGAGCATTTTAAAATGCTTAAAGGAATATACAGTAAGATGGAGAACACCTTCCAATATAGACTTTTTCTCATTTATTTTTATATGCTCTGTAGTGACATCTAGCTTCATTAATTAAAGGTTGGTATAAATAAAATGTGAAATATAATTACAACTAAATAAGCATATTTTTCCATAAACATTATATATATATACATATATAATATATACATATATATATAAAATATATATTATATATATATATGTATATATATATGTTGTGTATATATATATATTTTTTTACACAGTGATTACCACTTATCAAGGCCCGGAAGCCACTTAGGGATAAGAGTTATTGCAAGTACATTACGTTAGTGTGGAGTTTTGATAAAATGTTTACTTAAGGGGGCGGTTCATTACGAATTTGTTAACGTTGGACTTGAACACACCCAAGTTGTAGTCAGGTGGGAAGCAGGCAGACGGAACAGAGTTCCACAGGCGTGCAGTTCTAAGAAAGAAGCTTTGTTCATAGAATCCGCGTTTTGATTTAGGCACAGATATAGAGTGGGGGAAATTTTTCACAGTGGATTCAGCTAGACGAGTGTTTTTCGTGAAAGATTGGCAAGGGGGGACCAGAGGTTGGAGTTCAAACGAGCACCTTCCATGGAAATAACGATAAAACAAGGATAGGCTCGCAACGTCTCTTCTGTGGGAGAGAGGTTGCAGGGTAGAGAAAAGGGCATCCCCCACTAAGCCACGAAGTCTATTTTGTACTCTGTCAAGGCAGGATAGGCTGTTTTTAGCAGCTCCTGCCCAGATATGGCAACAGTATTCCATCCTTGGACGTACTTGGCTTTTATATAGATAGAGAATTACATCAGTAGGCAGCATTTTCTCATTTAGACAAATATCATTGAATAGCACGGAATTATTCTGTTTTACAATTTTCCTTTTTATCTTCTCCAATCTCCTTTCTGTGTTTTTCTCGAAAAAAAAAAGAAAAAAGTGCGCCCGCCTAACTTGTAACAAATTACCACGTGACTAGGAAAAAATATGTGTAAGTAAATTTTTTAAAAATCTGTACATTTATTTCTACAATATGCCTGAGGATGATAGAAGTACTTCTGTCGAAAGCGCTCGCGATTATGGATCCAATATACAATTTCGAGAAAAACACAAAAAGAACTATTCGGAGATTGGAGAAGATAAAAAGGAAAATTGCAAAAGAGAATAATTCCGTGCTATTCAATAATATATATATATATATATATATATATATATATATATATATATATATATATATATATATATATATAGTAGAACCCCGGGATACGGCATTGATCAGATACTTAGTTTGTTGCAATTTATTATAAAAAACAGTCAATCCTAGATTTCAGCCAGATGTTTCCAGAGGTTTTCCAGAATACTTCTAGAGTATGTGTGGTATTTTGATGAATGATCCCTAACTGCATGGAACGGATATCATAATACTTACTTCGCTGCACCTTGACATAACACGGAGTCATGATAGGCCTAGGAGTTTTAGAGAAAATGTTGAATGGACGGACAGACAGAGAAAGAAAAATATAATATCGATTATATTATTTATTAATGATAACAAACGTGATCACAGATTTTTAGAAAACCAAGGGGATTGAGGGGAAACATAGACTTCATTGCTATGATATTGATATGCTTCGGAAGTACGCAGTGGAATAGTACTGGACCCATAATCTCTAGACGTGTAAGCCATGTTTAGTTTCAGAACAGTTTCCGATGGTTCGTTGTTCTAAACAAGTCTTAAGAGATGACTGGTTTGCAGTAGTCAGAACAGTTTCCGATGGTTCGTTGTTACACACAAGTCCTGAGAGGTGACTGGTTTGCAGTAGACAGTTCCACAGAGCAAAATATTCTTACCGTGTCGAGACGGAAAAAACGGTAATCTCCAAAAAATACCGTTAGGGCTTACAACATGGCCGCCAGAAGAGTCACGTGATCCGGTTGATCCAAAACATGAATCGTGCAAATGGAAAACGCAACCTTGAAGGCAAACTTTGAAAAACAATCACAATTTGTTTGTATTTAATTTTTTGTTGATATAATGTTGTTATAAAAATAGGCAAACTTTGAGAAACAATCTTAGGTTGTTTTTAGTTAAAACAGTGTTTATAAAAAGTATTTTATTCAGAACAAACAAGTGGTCGACTAGGTGTATCAGAATTTTAGGCGGAATTTTTGACACCCCCAACAAAAAACTGCGAATAAAATATATAAAACTCGTAATTTCTGTTTTTAAAGTGGGTTGTTAATTTTCTTTATGAAATATACTTCAAAAATAAACTATTACAGTCGTTTAAAACATAATAGAAGTATTATTTTTTATTTTTTAAAAACAATGTTTACAAAATGTCTACGCACGTTCGTTTAAATATAAACTGTTTTTTTACATCATATTTTTATAACATTACATCTTAAAAAATGAACACCTTGTTTTAAATACCATTTTTATGAAAAACTCTGAATAAAATATTTTTTATAAACACTGTTTTAAAAAACAAACAAACTGTGATTGTTTCTCAACAAAAAATTAAATGACCGTTCTAAATAACTTATTTATTATTATGATATTGAAAAACTGTTTTTGTACTTAATTATTATGCTTGTTTGTCAAAGTTTGCTTTAAATTTGCGTTTTCCGGTTTCGTAATACGGCGATTCATGTTTTGGATCAACCGGATCACGTGACTCTTCTGGCGGCCATGTTGTAAGCCCTAACGGTATTTTTGGAGATTGCCGAAAAAACATTCGAAATGGCTACAGAAGGTTTAATATTTATGGAGCAATTCTGGTATCTGATTGGTTGGTAGCAGAACGTAAATTAATTCGATTCGTCAGTTCCTAGCAGCATCGTTTATAAGTAGAATCATCCGACTGTGTGGGATCATACCCCCATTACACGTCTTGTGTGATGGGATGTGTCTCCTAATGGCTTCGACTGCAGGGAGACAGGGTCGTAGTATTCGTCAAGGATTCGTCACTTGACACTCAGCCCAACAGGTGAGGGGCCGGGAACCGGCTCAGCACCTGTTGGACTGAGGTACGATGCCTGGGTAATACCTAGGAGGTCCACCCTCCCAGGCCTTGCCACTGGGCTTTCCGGTGGGGCAAGTTTATTGTTGCTGCCTGAGGCGCCCCTACAGGGGAATGCCGACGGGGTTACTCAGGCAATTTTTAAAATTGCAGGAGTGCCCCTCCTTTAGGGGAGCCTGCGGGGTTCCCACTTTCCGGCCTTGTGCCACATAATGCTGATGTGGGCAGCATTTAAATATATACCCCATTACACGTCTTGTGTGATGGGATGTGTCTCCTAGCGGTTTCGACTGCAGGGAGACAGGGTAGTACTCGTCAAGGATTCGTCACTTGACACTCAGCCCAACAGGTGAGGGGCCGTGAACCGGACCAGCACCTGTTGGACTGAGGTACGCCGCCTGGGTAATACCTAGGAGGTCCACCCTCCCAGGCCTTTCCACTGGGGTTTCCGGTGGAGTAAGTTCATAGCTTACTGCCTGAGGCGCCCCTTCCGGGGAATGCCGACGGGGTTACTCAGGCAATTTTTACAATAGCAGGAGTGCTCCTCCTTTAGGGGAGCCTGCTGGATCCCCACTTTCCGGCCTTGTGCCACATTTTACCGA
Source organism: Euprymna scolopes (assembly GCF_053919585.1). Lineage (NCBI taxonomy): Eukaryota > Metazoa > Mollusca > Cephalopoda > Sepiida > Sepiolidae > Euprymna > Euprymna scolopes. The sequence goes on along the minus strand of NC_136500.1, from coordinate 128,605,738 downwards.
GGTGGGCGGTAAATAAACAACTACCCCATTATACGTCCAAAATATTGCAACAAATAACATCATTTGTTACTCTAAAACAAAGAACTATTCGCATCACTTGTTTCTTTTCGAATATTGTTCAAAGACATTTATATTTTGTTATGATTGAAATACAAATGAAAATATATTTCTCACAGAAGAGACGTTGCGAGCCTGTCTCTGCTTTATCCTTATTTTCATGCCAAGTGGTCGTCTGAGCTTCAATCTTAGTCCCCTCTCTCCAAACATTCACGAATAACACTCGTCTAGCCGAAAACACTATCAATAATTTCCCCCACTCTTTATCCGTGCCTAAACCTAAACGTAGATTCCATGAACAAAGCTTCTTTCTTAGAACTGCACGCCTGTGGAACTCTCTTCTATTTGTCTGCTTTCCAGCTGACTATAATATGGTCGTCTTCAAGTCCAACGTAAACAAGTTCTTGGTGAGCCGTTCCCCTTAAGTAATACAATTTACCGAATTTCCACTACTAGAAATGACTACGCCACTATCCCATTTACCACTGTACACATATTAACCCTTATCCTCGAGTGGTCTCTGGGCCTTGATATGTGGTGACTTCTTTGTAAAAAAAATAATCGTTGATGACAATCATTTTATACTTGCAGCAAGTCTATGTAAAACAGCTTGAATCTTATTGACATAATAAAGAAAGATATGCATAATTCGTACCATTATTATAATGCAGGGTGACCCCCCCCCCAAAAAAAAAAGCTAAACGGAGGCCATCTAGAACATATGCTGTAGAACGGAGAAAAAATGCCAAAGACCGTAGTGTTTTGATGTGATGTTTTGAATATAATAAATATAATAAACCAGTTATGACCAAAGTGTCATGTCATTCAGACAAAACAGTAAGAAACGGGGCATAATTAGAGTTGACGCCCGTTTTTTTGGGAGGTCACCCTGTAGATCTTTTTGTTTTTTCTAAACCTTTCATTTTTTATTTTCTTAATTGCTTTTTTACTTTTTACTTTGTTGTCGTTTTTTTTTTTCTTTATAGTTGCCGGTCCTGGATATGACCGATGGTGAGGCCCCAGCTTTGGGGAGTGTGGAGCCACTCTTTAAATACCATTGCTCCCAGGTCCACTCTGACCCGGGGTGTTAGTACCTGCTTGGGTCCCAACTATGGGTTAAATAGAAACCTACTTGAAAAAAATAAAAACATATTCTATTAAACAAATTTATTTAAAATAACTGGAGTTTGCATTTAATAACCTGAAAAGGATTGATATGCCGTAAAACAAAAACAGCCAACCAAATAACTGTTTGATGGATTGAAGAATCCACACGAAAGGTTATCGATCGACGTGAAAAGTTAAAAATCGATATCCATTTTGTAGATCTGTAACGCTTAAGTTAAAAGTAACTGGTTCCATGGTTCGTCAGGTTAAATTTGAAAATAGCATTTTAATTGTTCCGTAATGACAGCATCGGAAGAATTTTACTTTATACGTTTCTCACAAGTCCTGCTTTTACGGTTCGATTAAAATACATTACTTTATTGGTCAAAAAGAAGGTGGGCCTGTACATTTATCCTTATCCGTTCGTCCGTTCGTACGTTCGTCTGTCCGGTCTTTTCTCAATAACTACGCCTTGGAATTTTTTTAAAAATTTGCACAATTATGAGTAAAAAAGTAACAGAACGAATTTTCCCGGAAAACTCCGGTTACCCTCCCTATGGGTACAATTCGGGTTAAAATGGTTAAAATTGGCATTTCTATGCTTATTAAAAAAAACTTGATGCCCTGGATTTTTATAAAACTATCTGAAACGTTATAACTAACTGATTTCTATATAGTTTTATTTATCTATAATTCGCGATAACTATTGGGTGTGCCCCAGGGGCTCTTGTAGGGCTAATAAAAACATTCCATTTTGGGGACTATTTTACCATCTTTTTCCAAAATTTTCTGTGTATGTCTATTTAGCAGTTTTGCATGGTGCTGAACTCAAATTAAAATATGTAAAGGCCTTGGGAATTTTTAGGAGATAAATCGGCGGTGGGCAAATGATGAATTTAGTAATTTCTTTTTTTTTTCTTTTTGCATGGTGCAGAACTCAAATTTACATACTGCACCGTTTGTTCATTTTCACCAGGATTTGACGTCCCCTGGGGACATTTGGGGCTAAATGGGCTGAAGTTTGTCATTTTTTATGTCTCGTTCACTGTGTATTCACGGGAGGTGGCATGCATGCTTCACTTGTGTAGGTATTTTTTGTAGTTTTTCTCCTGACATTTAAGTCAATTTCTCTTCGCATCTAATATCTTACCTCTTTTTAATACTTACCCTGTTGTGACCTTGTAGTCCCGTTATAATCGAGATCAAAACACAGTAGTATCTTTAACATAATGTTTATTAAAAAAACTATGTTTCAGAAGTACACGTCATTATGGGGGAGCCATAACTGTCACAAATCGCTGCCAGATGTAACTGCCTCTGAGTCGGTCTATTTATTCCTGGAATAAGTAAATCCGCTCATCACATAACACACAACTTACACAATGTTTCGGACGGTATAACCTCCGACATTCGTCGAACTTAAGAATGTTTCTGGCGATCTCGGGAATTTCGAGCGGAACCCGTTATTTACTTCACGGGGGTAGCGTGATATTGTTCCGTCAGCCATGACTGGATAGAGGTCCTAAGTAATTTGCAAATGTATTTTTTCGTCGCCCACACTGAGGATTGAACCTTCAACCTTCAGAAGAATATCATTTTTAGAATTAATTTTTTTTTTTCCAGTACTCTAACCACTACGCCACGGGTCCTTGTCGTCCAAATTCCCAAGTTCGAGAGAAACATTCTCGAGTTCGACAAGATACACCTAAAGAAGGTCGGAGATTATACCGACCGAAACGTTGTGAAAATCACACTCAAGATGAGAACAGTAGTCCGGTGAATGATAATACAAGTAATCAATCCTCATCTCAAAAATTCAGAAACGACACCACTTACACTTTTTTCATTCATTTGCCTCCATGCTATGAACTTCATATATAGACACGGATGCTTGCAACATAACAGTGTACTAATCTCGCGCACCTGTTGCTAAACGATTACATGGAAAAAATGGCTTTTCCGATGATAGATAAATAAAAATAACGGTTTAAATTATCGGTAATTATCGAGGGTATTCTGAGAAACTATATTAACTAAGATCACTCCCAGACTTACAAACTAAAGTTCTGTAAATGTTAAAGAAAATCTGTTCAGCCTTTTCGGAGTCTATAAGGAACAAACTCATACACACAAAAAAAAAAACGTTGTGTTTATTTAATTGTAAAGATGTGTGTATGAAACGGTTTCCCTTTTCGAAATTCTAAAATAATTATTTGTTTGTTTTTTCTTTCCGCCACGTAAGCATCTAAAAATATAGAATCTCATTTTGAGGGATCATTTTAGCTAAAGGTGTTAATCTTTTATTACTATTATTATACGGCATAATCACGTTGACACACCGGTTCCCGTCAGATCACCGAAGTTAAGCAACGCTGAGCCTGGTGATTACTAAAATGGGTGACCAATTTGGCTATTCCAGGTGCTGTATGTAGGAGGACGTCGACACCTCCCTGCAAAAAGCTGCAAAAACCTAACGTCATCATTTCCCCTAACGGGGATATACATGCGACTGGGGACCGCTTGTGAATTTCATACTCCCATGAAACTTTCTCCTTCGGAGGAAGCCGGTTAAACCCTGAATAGGGTTGGTGCTTATTGCACACACACACACACACACACACTATTATTATTAATGGTACGACTATTATTACTGTAATTGTTACATTTATTATTGACTCGCAAGGAGCTTTCACAGAGGTCTTCAGAGATCTTTCCCTGAAAACAGCCCTGTGGTTTCCAGTACTCTCCATCTCTCTCGATAACATTTGCAAATTAATTTGCATTATCGCAACAGCTACTTGCCATTGATTTCTCGTTGGCAGCAGCTATTGGTCTTTGCTGGGATTTGAGTGGCAATGAGCCTCCCCAAAATCCCAGTTCTCTTTGAACTTATTCGGCTGAGGTCTGGTCAGTTCATCAGTCTTTCCTTCCTCCTTGACTATTTGGTAATTTGGTCTCGCACTTTGGGGGGGGGGGGTGGAGGGGCAGTGATGTGGCAATAGGGTATAGGGTTGGGTTAGAGAACTTATAGATATGCGGTTTCGGTGTTCTTGGTTCCATGTAGTGCTTCATGTTTTGCCTTTGCAGCAGTTTGTCTGGCCCGCACTTGTTCCTTCTGTGTGGTAGTCCCCACATTCAAGAGGTTTTCTTAATATTTCAGCTGTTTTCATGATTGTTGTTCGTTGTATTTTTCCAGTAATTTCTTTGATTCCAATTCCTCCCATTCTTTTTACAAAGTTTTTTGGGGATTGTTCCTAGTGCTCCTACTACTACAGATATTATTTTGATTTTCTTCATCTTCCATATTCCTTTCAGCTCTTTGCCTAGCTCTGAGTATTTGCTCCGTTTCTCCTTTTCTTTGATATTCACCCCGTGGTCAGCTGAAACAGCAAAGTCTACGATTTGACAGAATTTTTCTTTCTTGTTAATTATTACGACATCCGGTCTTCTTGCTTGGATGGGTTTATCAGTGTGTATGTCCATGTCACATAAGCCTTTGTGATTCTCGTTTTCAAGTACTTACGTTTGTACCACTTGTCTGTGCGTTCGAGATGCAGTTGTTTGCAGTTGTTTGCATAATTCTCAGTGTACTACCCTTCCCACTTGGTCGTGTCTATTATTGTATTCTTATTGGGCCAGTTTCCTGCATGCACTTATTATATGGTATATCGTCTCTTTGTCCACAGAGTCTGCATTTGCTGTACTCTTCTGTTTTGTCGATCTTTGATTTGATGTGGTTTGTTCTTATTGAGTTGTCTTGTGCTGCAGTTATTAGGGATTCAGTTTCTCGGCTTATGTGTCCTTTTCGCATCCATGTCCAAGTGTTTTCGTTATTTTCATCTTTTGTCATCCTTATGAATCTTCCGTGTAGTTGTTTCTCCCATTTGTCTTTTCTTGTTTTATCCTCTTTCTCTCTGTTTTCTGTTTTATTGATTTTTCCGTGTCTCTCGCCGCTATGATTATTCTTTCAGTGTTTTGCATTTTTCCTAGTTCTTTTTTGCTGTCATTTACACACTCTTCTATATTAACCAGTCCCCTCCCGACGTATTTTCTTTTTTACGTAGAGTCAGTCAACATCGTCCTTCCGATGTAGTGCGTTGTGCATGGTCATGAATTTCCTGGTCTTCTAATCGAGTTGTCTCAGTTCTTCTTTAGTCCACCCTACTAGTGATACTGCCCATGTATTTATGCCTTTTATTAAGTTTCTGCTATATAATTTGGCTCCGAGATGTTTTTTCTTGTTCTCCTAAGGTATTCCTTTCCAGTTCTTTCTTTCATTTCTGTTGTTTTGATGGTGACGAGTACTCCTAGGTATTTATAGACATCTTGTTCCCCTAGTTCACTCATCTCCGTTTGGTTGGGTACTTCCTTGCGTTCTGTCGTCTCTAGTTTTCCCTTTCTTATAACTAGTATTGCCCACTTTTCCATACCAAACTCCATTTGGATATCCTGGCTGAAGATCCTGGTTGCATTTATTAATGTCTCTAGTTCATTTTTGGTCCTTGCGAAGAGTTTCAGATCGTCCATGTACATCATGCAGTTCATTTTTTCCTCTGTGTTAGAGAACTAGTATCCGGCTTGACACTTTCTCAGTATATTGTTCAGGGGCATCATGGCTATGATGAACAGTAATGGTAATAGTGAAAGATACCTCTTTGTATGTTGATTTCTGTTATGTGTTGTCCATCAGCTGTCAATTCCATTCTCCATGTTATCATCGCATTTTCAATCCCGTTGATGATCCTGCTTGGTATTTTATACATTTTTAAGCATTCTATTATCCATGCTTGAGGGATCCTGTCGTACACCCATTTCTAGTCAATCTATGCCATAGGTAATTTCTTTCTTTTGCTGTTTACCTCATTTAAGATCTTTTGATCTATATATAGCAAATCATGTGTCCCTCTTTTTCCTTTATGGCATCCTTTCTGTTCCTCGAGGAGAAGTCCCCGATTATTTATGGAGTGGTAGATTTGTTTCCTCGGTTGTGCTATCAGTATTTTCCACATAGTGGGTAATCATGTGATAGACCTATAGTTGCTGGGGGCGGTTCCTTTCTCAGCCTTGTGTATCAACTTAGTTCTACCTTTTGTTATTCAAACTGGTACGTTTGTTTCTCGTATACATCTCTTCATATTTTGAGCTAGTCTTTCGTGTAGAGTTGTAAATTGTTTGAACCAGTATGCATGTATCCCGTCGTGTCCTGGTGCTCTCCAGTTTTCCATTTTTCCTATGATTTTCTTTAGGGTTACTTTGCTAATTTCATTCATTGTTTTCTTTCTTCGATTTGTTTTAACTCTTCTTTCATGTCTTTCAGCCATTCGATTTCTGTTGTAGTCTTGTCGTTCCTCCCATATTTTACTTCAATAGAGTTTTGTTTCTGTTGGGTTTAATCATTCCGTTTTTATTTCTCCTCCATTCACGTTTTGGTAGAATTAGCTATCATTGTTTTCAAATGTCCTGTGTTGCTTGCATTGTTCAGATTTATATCTATATCCTCTTCATCTTCCTGCTATTTTTTGGTTCAGATCTTCGTGTTTCTTGTTTAGCCTCTCTCCGCTTGTCTCATTTCAAATTTTCAATTTTTCCCACGTCGTTTTCTTCCTATTTATCGCTTGGCTTCGTTTTTATGTTTATTTGGGGTTCCAACCTTATTTCCCATCCAGGTTTTGTCGATGAATCTTTCGCAGGCTGTTTTCTTGATTTGAACTTCATACTTACCACCTTGGCTCCTGCATAAATTAATTTTTTTAGGTCTGTAATTGTGGCTGTTGTTATTTGTGGAAGGAGCTTGTGAATCTTCTGTTTCTGATTCTAATTTCTTCTGTTCTTGATTCCTTAGAGATGGGAACTTTGTTTTTTCCTCGTTCATAAACTGTATTATTTTTCCTATTCCATCAGCTTCTTCCTCTATTAGCTCTGTTTCATTGTTCTCCGTTCCCCCGTTTGTATCGTCCAGTCTTCGCAGGTTCTCCGGTATTGGGTTTTCTACTTGTATGGCTTCTACACGTGCGGTTCCACTGGATGTTGCTCTATGTTCAACTTCCTCATTTACTTTTCGTTGTATTTCTCTTAGTTCCAGATTTGAGAGCCAGTCTTGCTTGGTCTGCAAATCTTTGTTCTGTTGTATGGTAATCACTGGGCTTGTCTCATAGCACTTTAATTCGTTTCCGATAGCCTCCATATCTATATTTAGGATTGCTTCTATAAAATCATTCCATTTCTAGTCTGTTTTCTTTCGTTGTCCATTTCTGTCCTCGGGGCTTTCTTTTTTTATTGTAATCTTGGCTGTGCTGCGTTTGGTTTGTATCATTTTTATCCTAAACATTAAAGGTTATACTTATCTGCTCAATCATCATGTTATCTGTGTTTCTGAAATGAGATATTTAGCCAACATTCGCAGGATGACGACCGGGTCGCTCATGCTGGCTACCGAGGGAGCAGCTGGCGATCATGACACCCAGATCTTTCTTCTGAGTCCCACCTTTCGTAATATTTGTATTAGACATTTTTCATGTTGTGGTGTTTGTGGCATCACCCAGAGTTGTTTAACCTGTGGTTCTGACGCAGGGATAGTGCTAACCCCTCATTTATATCAGAGGTATCGTGCGCGCACGCACACACACACA
>NC_136500.1:128532945-128595445 GCF_053919585.1 Euprymna scolopes | reverse complement strand
TATGTTATTATTATTATTATTATTGTTAATATTATTATTATTATTATTATTATTATTATTGTTGTTGTTGTTTTTCTTTTTCTTATCCACAAGTAGCGTAAAGAAAGTATATATGAATATGAACCCATAACACTAAAGAATGCGCCGTCCATAAAACGTTGTTCGCGTAGTTCCGTCGCCATGTTCTCTTAGGTTTACTTAATAATCATAGTAACTTTGATTATTATTATTACTATTATTACTAATATTATTATTATTATTATTATTATTATTATTATTATTATTAATTTATTATTAATAATATTTAAAGTATTATCACTTATTATTATTATTATTATTATTATCATCATCATTCTTCTTATTATTATTGTTGTTATTATTATTGTTATTATTATTATTATCATTATTATTATTATTATTATCATTATTATTATTATTATTATTATCATTCTCCTTCTTCTTCTTCTGCTTATTATTATTATCATTCGTATTATTATTATCACTCTTATTATTATTATTATTATTATTATTATTATTATAACTACTACTACTACTACTACTACTATTATTCTGCATACCAATTGTCGGTTTTTTTTTGTACTGTTTATGAATAAGAACTCGTTTTGCTTCCACAGATGAAAAGAATTTAACTTACCTTTTACATGGGTCTAATATCAAATCGGATTTCCATGAGCAGAGTTTATTTCAACGAAATCATCTACGGAAAACATTACCGCCGAACTGCTTCTTTGCAGATAACAATATTGCTGTCTCGCTTGTCTCGATAGTGTTCTTGCTTAAAGACAAAACAAATATTTACGCATTTCTATCAATATGAAGTTGTTTACCTACCAGCGAAATAATATAGCCGCTTATCTCCCTGTTGAGGGCGAGATTTTTGAAGATGGTTGGCCATGCGACTCACATAGAACTACAAATCGTGTGACTATTAATAATTACAATAGAAAAATGCGAGCATATAAAGTAATATGGTTAAGCTAAAACATGGAAAAGAAAACGACAAGATATTCTCGTAAAATTTAATAAATTTATAACTTAAAATAATACAGCATTAAGAATTATTTATATAATGTTAAATTTAATTGTTAAAAAAATTCTTAATGCAGCAATATTTCAAGTTATAAATATAATATATATTTTTACTAGAATATCTTGTCATTTTCATTTCCATGTTTAAGGTTAACCATACTACTTAACATGCTCGCATTTTTCTGTTGTACTCCATGACTTTCCAGGCTTCTAGTAAATTCACTTGTTTTCCGTTTAATTTAGAGTCTTATTCCCCCCCTTATAAACGCAACATACACACATATGTAAAGAAATTTACGACACTCGTCTGCTTTCATTATCTGTTTCACTTGTTACTTCCCTTTTCGCAAGATCGGTAAATAAGTAGAAACACTAGTCCCTGAAGCGACGTGGTTGCTATGGAAACCAGTCATAAAAAAGCGACCCTCACCTCCTTACGTTTTTTTTTTACGATTTTGAACACCAGTAAAGTCATCATACCTTTTGTTTTACTGAACGAAAACTAACATTTCTTTTTCATTTTTTATTTTACCTTTGTTAGTTTGAAGAGATCAAGGGGTTCCTTCCTGGGGCTAGCACTTGATTCTGTTATAGTTTAAATTTATATCCGAACTGTTTTAAGGATAGACACTGTTCCCTTTATGGCAGCTAGCTGTATTTCATTACAGCTTGGTTTCCCAGGGATTGCTTCTAAGTATTTATGAAGGTTGTTTTTTATTAGGCCAGTTGCTCCTCTCACAACCGGTATAATTTTTATTTCTTTCAGAGACCATGTTGTTATTAGATCATTTTTTAGGTCCTGATATTTTGTTATCTTTTCCCGTTCTGCTCTATTAAGGCTAAAGTCGTTTGGAACTGTGACATCGATAATGAGTGCAGTCCTTTCGGGCTTGTTCCATATTACTATATCTGGCTTGATGTATCTGCCTGTCCGTATGTCGTTGTCATAGAACACTGTCACTTTTCCATTTGATGTTATCGGTGGTGGTTCATGTTCCCAGATGTTCGATGACCTATCTAGTTGCATCTCTCCACAGATCTTTCAATGTAAGTATCTACATACTTTGTTGTTGCGAGCAGTGTAATGACCATCGGCTAGAAGGATCTTGCATCCAGACATTAGGTGGCTTGGGCGTTCGACAGCTGAGTGACACAGTATGGCTGAGAAGGTGATCTATAAATTGTAATAATTGTTTGAAATGTAGTCGAACAATGAGTGAGCGCTGAAGCTTTAAAACAGTTCTAAATGACTGCAGCTGCCACTTAACCATATATTCAAACAGTGTTTGAATGATAAAACTTTCGTTTAACTTGAAAGTTAATTAAAAGTAATTTTATTTAATACCATCGTGTCTGTTGGAACCAGTAAAATGATAGCTAAACTTATTTGAGTTGTTACAACTTGATCAAAAAAAATGGACGAAATGTCTTGTTATCTTGGCACAGAAAAGAAGAAAAAAAAAGCCAATTTTGAAAGTAATCTCCGTAATTGAAAAAAAATAAAACAACACAAACTGCGTTCCCATTAAGATAATCAAATGCGGTTTTATGGGAGATTTATAGAAATAACAATTTATACAAAAATTTATTGAATAAAGCGTGTACAGGAATGTATGAACATGTTAAGAGCTATGTCCACTCATTTATTAAAAGGTTTTGACACAATCGTGATAAAAAAAAGAAAAAAGAAAAAAAGAAGGTTGGTGTGTTGCCGGTTTACGGCAAATTAATGATGTTGGATAATTAATGGCGAAACACGTTTTAGTAAACGACTATTTGCATGCCATCGATCGAATATAATGGCTATTTTTCACATATCCGTAAAGAAATTATGGGTGTACAATGGACTATACCAATTTTATTGTTTATCCCGACGTTGCTCGGGATTTATTGCAGATCACTACTGTTTATCATGCTGACAATCTCATTTTTTTTTGTTTTTACTGTTCCTGCCTCTTGCTACGAATAAAATAGTCGAAAGAAATTAAAATGTTTGAAATTCGTTTCTTATACGAGACTCGTTCCAAACGTAATGTCTCCTATGATTTATTTCGGGTGAATGGATCAGAAAGGATTACGAATTGGATTGTTATGATAACTTGAATTATGCATTCATGACTTAAAAGAAAAGTTTCATCTCTCTGTTGCAGATATTGGTAGTGTTACACTTTAAAAGTCAACCCCTATCATGGACGTGCGTCAGACGCGAATTCCTGACAAAAGTGCGTTGAGAATAATGTTGACAAATGAATTTTAGAGCACACAAGGTTGCATGTTTTAATAGTACCACTCCCGTTTTCGTAGTTCTTTAACTTCTGTCAAAAAATAGGTGTCTGTAACTATTTAAATGACGCATGTAAATGTTTTTAAAAGCAGATATGCGTATTTGAAATGTGAAGAGGGTTCTATCTCCACAGATCATTTCGATAAAAGGGAGCGTAGTTCTTCGATGCGTAGAGGATTACGTAGAGGTTGGGAACATTTTCATTGCCTTCTCCTGAAAATTGTATATTTATGATTAGTGTTGGGACGAGTAATCGAAATCGGAATCGGGAATCGGAAAAATCGGGAAACAACGTTTGCGATCTTTACCTTTGTATAAGTTGTATCACTTGAAGAAGTCTCTAGCTAAACGTAACATGCTCATGACTGTGTAGCAACACATTACTGCTATGTAAAAACAAATAAGAGTATACCCTGCTCTACTTTGATATTGAGCACTCTTGCATTAACCTATGGTTTACTTCATTCGTTACTTAACCTCTAGAAAAAAAAGCAAGCTCAGATTATATATAAAGATATGTATGTATGTATGTACATATATACACACACATACACACACACACACACACACACACATATATATATATATATATATATATATATATATATATATAAGATAAAAGTGAAATTTTCGTCTAAACATTTGTATTGTATTCAGACATCGGACATTTTTAATAGGATTTGGGTCGAAAATTTGGCTGCCAAGGGATTAAATTTGAAAAGATTTGACTTTTTTAATAACTAGTAAGTACTTCAGCAAATTTTTGGTCTAAAATTTTATAATTTTACGTAAAGGGTATTCAGACACCCAGTAAGCTATTCAATCAGTTTGGGGCGAAAATTTTTCAGCCAAGAGGTCAAAGTTTATAGAGTAGATCTTTGCAGACTCTACCAAACTCCTCCGCCAGTTGTTAGTCCAAACACTCTAAATTTTAGATGTAGGTTACCTGGACATGAATAAAACTTATATATATATATATATATATATATATATATATATATATATATATATATATAAAATAAAAATTACAATTAAATTCACCAAAATTATCCAAGATGGTAAAATTAAAGACTAATATGAATATTAAAGAATTAATATTTATAAAGTTATCTCAGCCAGATGTAAATCAAATAAGAGATTATTTATGTCTCGGTAGTCCAGTGGAAAGCATATCTTATTTTTCTTTTATTAATATTATTGGATTCCCCTCCCCTTTTTCCCTTGTACAAATTTTTGTGAATTATTCCATGGATTTCTGCCTTTGGATTATTTTGAACCATCTTCCAATTACGGGATTTTCTTGGATTTTACTTGTGCAAATGGAAATTCAATTAACTTTCTTGAGGCTATATATTTGGATTTTACCGTTACTGGATTATTTACCTTCCACCAGACTATCCATTCACGTGTTGTCACTTTTTTCTTCACCATATTCCGTCTGCTTCACTTTTTTGTTATCAAGTAAGATCTTTGACTTACTTGTTGTTTCATCAAATACTTTTGCATGCAAAATCCGATCCCGCATTTTGCTAATTCCTACCCTCTGATGAGAAGGGAAGTATTTCTTCGAAACTCCGCGGATTAAGGACTATCCATTTATCTAGTGTTTCCTTTTCAGATTAAATATGCTTTAACTCTATTTCAAAGTGTTTTTAACATGTTTTCTTAACTGCTTTCTCGTATATATATATATATATATATATATATATATATATATATATATATATATATATATATATATATATATATATAAACAAAAAGTTATGAACAGTACATAGGGACCGAGCAAAGCTGTTCTGAACTGCTAGTATATATATATATATATATATATATATATATATATATATATATATATATATATATATATATATGCGCGTGTGTGTGTGTGCGTGTACGGTAATGCCTTTCTATATAATAAGCTTCCTTAACTTACATAGGGAAAAGTTGATAGAGACCCTAGATGTCACTTTTTACATTTTTTACCCCAATTTTTACCCCTCTGTATTCATTGTTTTGGGCTCAAATTGAATTAAAATGTTTGACTCATGTCTAAGTTACCTACATCTAAAATTTTCAGTGTTTAGATCCAAGATAAGCGGAGTATTTAATAAAACCACTATCAAATTAAGTTATTGTTGTAGTGAGGTATCTTCTGGAGCGCGTAGAAGGAGCCCACCATTTTCCCAGCGACCTTGGCCACAGACTTGATGTATGTGTTCCAGTTTAGGTCAGGAGTAAAGGTCAAACGCAGAAGCTTATCAAAACATGGGGCCTCCTATAGACGAGAGCCATTCATTTCAATCGATACCAGATAAGGATCAGAGCGTTTATGATGTAATGATAGGAGCTTGGTCTTAGATGCATTAAAGGTAACCAGCCCTCTCTTCCCTCACTGAATCACGCGCTCAAGATCTGAGGAGAGAGAATCAGAGAGATCGTTGCCATTTATGGCCTTTGATGTATTGCCATAGATAGTCGTGTCATCAGCATAGATGCCAACGAATGATTTTATTATGGAATAGAAATCATATCAGATTAGTAAGTTGGTTGGTTGCTTGCTTTTGTTTTACGGCATATCAATCCTTTCCGGGTTATTTAATGCCGAATCCAAAGATTTTGAAGAACAATTTTTTAAATAGAATATATGTGTTGTTTTCACGTTGGTTTCTATTAACCCATAGTTGGGACCCTAACAGATACTACCACTCCGGGTCAGAGTGGACCTGGGAGCAATGGTAATTAAAGGGTGGCTCCACACTCCCCAAAGCCCACAAGCTGGGGCCTCACCACTGGATATAGTTTAAGGGCATGTAAAAAAAATGTTCTAAACCTAGCACCACTCAACTCCAATCTATACAAAAATAAATTTAAAACAAACTAATTTATAACTAGAATAATGAATACTTCACATAACACATAAAATAATATGATAGACTTAGCACCTTTTATAACTCTTTATAATGATAACTGCTTATTATTAATAATATGCGTATACTTTCGTTTTTACATACTCATATAGAAATGTACCCGATTAAATTTTAAATTCTCTTAATAATTTCTTTATAATTCCATAATAGTTTTTAATCGCAAATTTTGACTTAAATATAATTCATTTTAATTTTAATATTCAAATACTATTTAATTAAATAACTACTTATGTCTGTATAATACTATCTCTGTATGTAGTTTTATTTCTGTAGATGGCCGTCTGTGTATATTTATTGTGTACATATGTATATATGTCGGTGTATATGCAAATGTATTTGTTGATATGTATGTGTATATGTTGTGTATGTGTGTATGTCTTTATATATATGTATATATGTATATGTATGTCTATGTGTGCATATTTGTGTATATATATATATATGTGTGTATATACCTGTGATTATCTGTATATCTATACGTACAATTGTGTATTCTTTCTTGCCTGTGCGTATTCTCTTGTATGTATATATTTACGTGCGTGTGTGTGTCGCTTTTGCACACGTATGTATGTGCGTGTATATTTTGTATGTGTGTGTATATTCTGTATGTGTGTGCATATTTTGTATGTGTGTGTATATACAGATGTATGTCTCGGTATGAATATGTCTGCATAATCTATCACCCAACCCCTAACGTAACACCTGATGTCAGAAAATACACGTGCAAGCTCTTTTTCCTGACACGTTCAAAGTCAATGTATATACTGCCCCCCACACCCACTTTCCTATACAATTTACAGTTCCAGTAAAATTATGACCCACTTTAATCATTTTGAATAATCTTCCAATAGATTCTAATGCGACCCCCCTTTTTTACCTTCTTTTCTATCCTCTTTTTTATTCTCTTTTTATCCTCTTTTTAGAGAGCTTGCAACTTTTTATAATCGTTTTCTATTTTTTTGAAGAGTTCCATTTTTTCTTTTTTTTTTCGTTTTCAATTTCTTTCTAATCTTTCCCATTTTTCTTTTTAGCGTCGAGAGGTTCTGGGTCGCCTGAGGAAGTCTCTTTGACTAAAAACAGATGGCTATTTGTAGCGACCATATGTAACTGTTTACCTTCAAATAATATATATATATATATATATAATATCTGGGCAGGAGCTGCTAAAAACAGTCTATCCTGCCTTGACAGAGTACAAAATAGACTTCGTGGCTTAGTGGGGGATGCCTTTTCTCTACTCTGTAACCTCTCTCCAATAGAAGAGACGTTGCGAGCCTATCCTTGTTTTATCGTTATTTCCATGGCAGGTGCTCGTCTGAACTCCAATCTATGATCCCCCCTCGCCAATCTTTCACGAAAAACACCCGTCTAGCGTAATCCACTGTCAAAAATTGTTCCACTCTTTATCTGTGCCACAATCAAAACGTAGATTCCATGAACAAAGCTTCTTTCTTAGAACTGCACGCCTGTGGAACACTTTTCCGTCTGCCTGCTTCCCACCTGACTACAACCTGGATGTATTCAAGTCCAACGTAAACAAATTCCTAATGAACCGCCCCCTTAAGTAAACACTTCAATGAATCTCCACATTAACGTACTGTACTTGCACTAACCCTTATCCCTGAGTGGCTTCCGGCCCTTGATAAGTGGATACCACCGTGTAATATATATATATATATATATATATATATATATATATATATATACAGAGAGAGAGAGAGAGAGAGAGAGAGAGAGAGAGAAAGATTTGACGTTCTTAAAGCAATGTCTCTTATTTTAATTTCGCCAAAACAACTCAAAGGGAGTTGAAATTTGCATTGGTATGATAGCGGAGTTATGCATTCATTACCTGAATGTCTTATCCCTCTGTTGCAGATAATTACGGTGTGAAACATTATGAATACAACTCCTGTCATTGACATACGTCAAAGGTAGAGTTGCGTGATTGAACTCTTGCATATAAAATTGAACAGATCAACATTCATCGGTGCCTGCTGAACATTTACGAAGCCAAATCCGTTGATGTCAGCACAGTTAAATTCAATGTGGCGTCAGACATGTGAGTGACAAAGCGCGCTACTGATACCCATTAGCAAAAGTGCATTGAAAATGGATATGCCCATGTAGGGAAATAAATTTCACAAAAAGTCGCTCGTTTCAATGGTACTACACTTGTCTTCTTAGCTCTATGACATTTGTAGTTAAAATGAGTATGCACTACTTTTGCAACGACCCTTGTATATATATATATATATATATATATATGTGTGTGTGTGTGTGTGTGTGTGTGTGTGTGTGTGTGTGTGTGTGGGTGTGTGCGTGTTCGTGTGTGTGTGTGTTCACGGTTCTCGTGACCTTCTGGCAAAGACCAAAATCATGGTATGCAAAGCTGTCTTGCTGCCCACTCTTCTCTATGGATCGGAGACCTGGACCACATACAAGAGGCACGTAAAAACCCTGGAGACATACCACCAAAGATGCCTCCGAAAAATCCTCAGAATCAGTTGGAAGGACCGACGCACCAACACCAGCGTCCTGAGTGAGGCTGACATTCCTACTATCACCGCTACTGTTGCTCAACGCCAGCTCAGATGGACTGGTCATGTTGTCCGAATGCCGGATCTCCGCCTCCCAAAACAGATTTTCTACTCTAAGCTTGTTGAGGAAAATCGTGCCCAGGGTGGCCAAAAGATGAGGTATAAGGACAACATCAAAGTAAGTCTAAAGCGGTTTCACATGGACCTTGAGACATGGGAGGACGTGGCTGGGAGCAGGTTGGCATGGAGGAGCGCTGTTAACGAAGGCGCTGCGTTTTATAGTAGTGACCTAAATCAAGCTACTGAGGATAAACGCAAGCACAGAAAGGACAGATTAGCAACCAGACACACCCAACCCCACCCCACCACCACTACCTTTATCTGCCCAAACTGCACAATAAAAATTGGGTTTAGGATTGGGCTCTATGCTCACCTGAGGACCCACAGAAGCCACAACGGAGGACAGTCTTACTCGGACACGAGTGACCGCCGATGATGATGATGATGATGATGATGTGTGTGTGTAATTATGCCTGTGCACATGTTTATAAAAAACATAAACGTAGCATGCAACCGAGATTGAACTCACTATACGGGTTTTTTGTAGTGTAATTCAAATCTTTCCAGTAGCTGAATACTTGATGCTTCGCTAGGGCTATTAAGGGTATTTTTTATCGTGACGCCATTAATATATAAGAGACTTAAGAGAGGCCCATCTACCCTTGAGAGAAAGATAGACCGCGCCAATTTCCCAACCTGGTATTCTAACTTGCGGTACATACAGCGCCTCGCCTTCCAAAATGATCACCCATCTGGTACTGGCCAGGTTTGATATTGCTTTACTTCGGTGATTTGGCGAGAACCAGTGTGTCAATGTGATTGTGCTGTAAGTTTATGCTTATGTACGGCACAATCACGTTTATAAGCATGTGTGTTGTACAGGTTTTAAATACGTATGTATCTACGTCTATATTTATGAACGGTAATAAATATTTATGAACAATAAATTGCACAGTTTTATAAAAACAGATTGCAAAATTCATAAATATTGAGCCAATCATTGTTTATCGAAGTGGAACAAGAAAGAAACTTTGATGACAAACGCCATTTCTTAATACGCAAAACGTTCATTATTTTACTCGAACAATACTACAAACTAAACATGGCCAATAGTCTGACTAGTTTACTGTTTTCTCTCGAATGAAGACAAAAGAAACGTTTAATGTACTCCTTGTTGTTGGGTGATTATGAGCTCTATACGTTCGTGAATCGTAGATATGAAATACTATTGAATAGACAGATATGGACTAAAAGAAAACTGGGAGCAATAAACGTTGGAAAATGAGGATTACAAAAGAAAAAGATAAAACAAAACAAGTGAAGCATGCATGAACGAGACATTAAAAAATGACTAAGTTCAGTATTCCCTCCCCCCTCTTTAAACCCAAAAGTCCCCAGGGGATGTAAAATCCTAGTGAAAATGAACAAACGGTGCAGTTTTAGTCCTTAACATATGGAAATTTGAGTTCTGCACCATGCAAAAGAAGAAATGACTAAGTCCATCATGTGACCCCCACTCCATTTAGCCCCAAAGTCCTCAAGGCCTCAACATATTCAAATTTGAGTTCAGCACCATGCAAAACTGCTAAATAGACATACAGAGAAAACTTTAGACAAAGATGGTAAAATTGTCCAAAAATTGCTGCCCAGATACGTAAACTCAGCGACTTCTTACAGTGTTGATCCAACCAAAGCCCTGATCTCTCCCTTCACATTGAAAGTCATAAACTTGTGAGAAAGACGTTGCAGGGAAGAAGGTGCTTGAGTATTTGAATGTGTTTATCGTTCCAGCTAAAATGAGTGTACCGTCTATATATTTTACGTAAATGAGGGATTTGCTAGTGTAATTTATTTCTAAGGTCGCTAATATAGAATTCGCTAGCGACCAGTCCGAGAGTGGATCCTATGACGACGGCATCGATTTGGGTTATATAAGTTGCATTCTTGTTATATATATATATATATATATATATATATATATATATACACTTATAAATATATACATGTTTATATATATATATATATATATATATTCAGAATGTGAGAGATTATATATAATTATTTCCACAGCCTAAAGAACGCCGCAGCCCACAAGAGCCATGGCAGACAACGAACCGGAAGTCTAAAACTAACGAGCATTTTTTATATAGAATTTTCAGAATGTTAGAGATTAGGTTAGCCCTGCTGGATGGCGTCGTCCTTTCGAATTCAAAAATCCCTACTTGTGTGACATCGGCTTGGGGTTAAGCTGGGTGGATGACCACGTCCCTTATCGAGATGAAGTAGGTCAATTCCACAGCTTAATTTCGTCGCGGTTTGCTTCATCTGTGTTAGTTAATAGAATTTCTTGTGTGCGGGGCGTTTGATCAGTTGGTAGAGCGCGGGTTTCAAATCCCGGATGCGGATATGTCTGACTGATGAGCCCAAATGAGGGTGAAACTCGAGTCTTAGACTTTCGATTCGTTGGCTGCGGCGTTCTTTGGACTGTGGAAAAATATATATATATATATATATATATATATATATATATATATATATAGTTTAATCCGGATATAAAATACTCCTTATCCAGTCCCTACATCTCCCTTACATCCGGGTTAAACTTGTGTCTGTGTTTTATATCCGAATTACACTGTACATTAACAAAGGCTCTAATTTGAGACAATAGAAAATCTCTTTTATATCCGGGTTTTCTTATATCTGCTTTTCTTATATCCGAATTACACTATATATATATATATATATATATATATATATATATATATATATATATATATATATATATATATATATATGGATAAGCTTGTTTTTAAGATAATGAAATTACTTGGCACACATGAGGAGATCAATAATAATGGGACGTTAAAAAAACCCGGCTCCAGCGGAATCACCGATTACCATGTATTCTATTCTAGTCATAGCTGCATATTTCTTGAACATACCCACGTTTGAAGAGTAAATGACCTTTGTAAAATCAGTACTCTTTGGTGGATTCGCATTTGTTATTTTCGTAACATGAGCTCGAAACATTTTTCTTAATTTTGCGTGCGTTCTTTTTTTGTTTTGTTTTTGTATTAATCGTGTTTTGAACTTATACAATTCCTGCCAAACTTTTCATTGATGCATAATTTACACAGGTTTTTATATTTTAGTGTGTCGTCGTCTCAGGCGTTTCGTATGTTAGTTCTCCGGTGTGAATTAGAAAGATACAAACAAAATAAATACATACATTTATTTTTTCTAATTTTTTAGCAAACACTCTTTTTCCTGCCACAACTAAAATATGTCTTCACTTACTTGCTCCATATGCCTAACATCGAAAGAAATTGCCATGAACATTTTATTTCCCAGAACATCTCATCTGTCCAACATATTTCATTGGGAATGTTTTCCAGTCTATTGATAATAGAATATTTGATGTTTCCGCAGCTTTCCATAACCTGATTGTATCTATTAATTAATGCAAACGTGATGCCACTGGCAAAGGTTTCACATCCGCACAATAGTTAGCAACGGGGGGGGTTACTACACACGTTTTGATGGCAGACATACAAATACAGTTATTAAAATCTCAATTCTTTTTAGGATGAGTGTCGATACTAAATACAAATAAAAATGAATCTATACTTTATCGCTTTATCGCGTTCTTTTGCTTGTTGGGGACAGGATGGTCTGCTGTGTGATAGACGACCCCGTCCACATGTGTGTAATGGTGGATGTATTTCATGGTAGAGGAATTGAAAAGACAAAAGGTCGCATAATGAAGACGAAAATATACCGTTATATATCAGCAAAAGAAATGCAATTTATTTACATAAATATACATGAAGGAGTGAAAGAAAGAACGAGAGTTCATTGAAAGATGAGTAACGTTACCTGCGGTTGACTGGCTAGTCAGGAACGCGGTGGTGGCCCATGGCCCCAGCGGAGCGGTGTTTGTCACATCTTGACTGCTTGAAAGTCCAGCGCAAAAGAAGAAGAAATATGGGGAACAGGAAGTGACGTAGCTAGGTCGCTCTTCTGAGTTAAAGGGCGACAATCGAGTTTGGCTGGGAGTTTTCAACTTCCACTCTTACTCTCTTTCTTTCTCTCTCTCTCTCTTTTTTTTTTCTCTCTCTCTCTCTCTCTCTCTCTCGTCTTCTTCCCCACCTTCATTTTCCTTTCCGTTCCTTTCACGTTTTCTCTTTTGGTGCAGGGTGTTTTCAGTCGTGATGGTCTCCCATTTTGAAGCTTAGTTATCATTATCACATGTTCGTCCTAACTCAAAGTGCTAGTGTTACATTGTGCGTGAGATATATTGGTCTTATATCACCTGTTATAAACGTATAAATAGTATTATGTTGTTTAGCCAGACGATATGATATCGACGTTTAAACTGAGTCATGTTGTATTAAAGAGTTATCACACGGGTATATATTACAGTTACTATTTACGCAAGCTATCATTTTTTTTATAAGAAGAATAATAAATGCTTCATACCTTTTCTATCTTCACTGCGGAACTCTGTGATGAAAACGAAGTGACCAACACCATAACCAAATGGTCTTCACAAATAGTCTGCATTTCGTGTCTACATGTTTGGTCTTCACAGCCTCGCTTCCTGACTTAAAGTACCTCTATTCACCAAACTCAAACTCTTCGACTGACTAAAATTCCCGACCTCCTGACCTCAGTTCCGTTACGTCATCATTAAAAAGCAGACGTATCTCTACATGCGACCTTTCCACGTATGCCTGTCCAAAACCTATTATGTTTATTTAACCTAAATTTATGTAAACATCCTCGGCTAAAACCCATTGCTACACTTTATTCTATGAACAAGAAATAGCTTCCAATATAAACTATTTTAACACTATCACTGGATAGATGGATAAATAGATAGATAAACAGATAGATCGAAAATAACTAACTTTATTTTAAACAATGTTATTATCTAACACAAGTACCTGCCAGGATTCGATCTACTGATTAAATAAAAAAGTATTATTTATAAATGATTTATCTGGTCCGTGCAAAAACTTTTGACAATTTAAAATCTCATATTGAAAATGAACAACTGTATATTTTAAATCGTTATCCGCTGTTGATAACTTTATTTCGTCTGTCAACGAGTTTATAACTACTTCACTTATAAAAATCTTTAGGTTTGGATGTGAAATTTAATTTCTTTACATAGAGTCATCACTTATCAAGGCCCGGAAGCTACTCGAGAATAAGGGTTAATCAGTGTACTGTAGTCAATGGGACAATGTAGCACTCGTTATTAGTGGAAATTTGATAAACTGGATTACTTAAGGGGACGGCTTATCAAGAACTTGTTTACATTAGACTTGAAGACGGACATATTGTAGTCAGCTGGAAAGCAGGTAAACGGAAGAGAGTTTCACAGGTGTGCAGTTCTAAGAAAGAAGCTTTTTTCATGGAATATGCGTTAAGGTTTAGGCACAGATAAAGAATGGGGGAAATTATTGATAGTGGTTTCAGATAGACGAGTTTTTTCGTGAAAGTTTGGCGAGGGAGACCATAGATTGGAGCTCAGACGAGTACTTGTCATAAAAATAAGGATAAAGCCGAAACCGGCTCACAGCGTTTTTTTCCATGGAAAAGAGGTTTCAGTCAAGTGAAAAGGGCATCCTCCATTCGGCTATGAAGTGTTTTTAGAACTCTGTCAAGGCTATAATAAGACATTTCTAGCAGCCCCTGCCCACATGTGGCAACAGTACCCAATCTTTGGGCGTACTTGGCTCTTATACAGGTAGAGAATTGCATCGGCAGCGATATCAAATGGTTCCCATCATTTTTTTCCAGCGACCTTGGCAATGAATTTGATGGTCGTGTTCCATTTCAGATCAGAATACTTATGTTCAATCTCCTCTCATGATGTTGGGATCTAACCGAATTTCCATGAGCAAAGCCTGCTTCCTAGAATGTTATACATGTGCAACACGTCGCTACAAAACTGCTTTCAAAACAGCTACATGAGGTCCTCGATGCTATGAGATCAGGCTGGCTGAAGATACTTGATTCCTGAACAAAAATGTATAAACATCTAATTGATTTTTTGTTCTTTTACAAAACGCAATCATCTTCTGCAACGTCAAAAGCAAAAATACCAATCTCCTCTATAAAACAACCGAAACAACCATCTTCTATTATATAAATATCACTTGCCTGTTTAAATGTATGTATGTATGTATATAAGAATATCTGCCTAAAACGTACGAAAGAGGCGACGGATTTTAACGAGATCCCCATCGTTTGGAAGGTCGACCCTTCGAACGACAAATATTGAAAAATTGGTCCAAAACATTAATTCCTTCATCCTCATCTGGGAACTGTTCTACAGAGAGGAGTCGCTTTTTTCGCCGATATTTTCGAAATTCATTTCATCTTTTCCATTATCTAGCCTTTATTTAAACCTACGTCACTTCCGGATTGGCAATGGCTGTAACAGCAAAGACATTATGTTTTTTTTCACGTTCTTTGTCTCCTTCGTGGTACGTGTTCGAGCCTGCTTACCTATTACCACCTTTTTTTTCTTTTTTTGGGGGGCTCAACACACACCTCCAAACACCCGGTCAATATATATATATATATATATATATATATATATATACATGAATAAATATTGACCAAATAAAATATCTGAAGTATAAAAACTTATTATAATTAGTTAATTCGACATTAAAACACCCGAAATGTGTTGATATGCCGTACAATATAACACTTAGATTGAACACTATATAAATAGGAAACATGAGTTGGAACAGATACATTGAAGGCATATTGGCAGGGCCGCTGCGAAAAAGGTAGGCTCTCTCTACCGTGCTAGAAAACTACTAACAGCAGAAATTATCCTGTACCTCTATAAGGCTACCATTCGCCCATGTATGGAGTATTGCTGTCACATTTGGGCTGGTGCATCTGTTGCTTGTCTCTCACTCCTAGACAAGGTTTAAAAGAGAGTCGCCAATCTGATAGGCCCTGAACTGGCATCTAAGCTTCAGCCTCCGTCCCATCGACGAAACGTTGCATCCCTCTACCTGTTCTACAAGTATTTGAATTGTGAATGCTCTGGTGAACTGCAGACACTTGTGCCCCCATGACGTAGACACCCTCGAAAACCCCGACAGGAAGCTAAATCCCACCCCCACGCAGTAGAGATCTCTAGATGTAAAATATATTTCTACTCCAGTAGTTTCTTCCCCAGAACCGCTAGACTCTGGAATTCCATTCCAGGTCCCTGCTTCCCCAACTGTACTGAGATGCAGAAGTCCAAGTGTAACGTGAACCGACATTTTGTTGCCCAAATCCCTACATAGTGTCCCAGTAGTTGCTGCCCGTGATAGTAGGCCCCTACACCTAGGTGGCAAGGTGCCTTGTTTGGGGTGAAAATGTAATAAAAAATATATTTGGAGATATACAAAATTAAACGCATAATTAAAGCATAGAACTTATCAAAATATACGATTAAATCATCTGAAGTGTAAATATGTTTAGAATAAAACAACAAAACCAAACATTTTTTTAAATTTAATGTTTGTTTACATTTGATATAAACCCTCCTAAAAATTTAATTCTTCAATTTGCTATTAAAAACTCTCTTAAATGCGGTAACCCTTTTCCTCAATTGCTAAGCGATCACATATTAATGGAATTAAACGGTGACTTCAATGTCCGTAATGTGGAATGGCTGGCCCACTCAAATAAGACAAATAATGAGGGGAGGCTCAGTCATGATTTTGCCATTGCCTATGGCCTCACTCAGATTGTTCATTAACCTACCCATGTGCCCGATACTACTGGTCAGTATGCAAGCCTTCTAGACCTTTTTCTCACAACTTGCCCTGAGCTATGTTCATGTTCCATCCTATCTCCCCTGGGATCCTCCGATCACACAGTTGTATCAGTTAAGATAAAAATGAAATGTAATAAGTCTTCAGACGTACCTCTCCACCATACTGTATATCGATACTCTATGGCTGACTGGGATAGCTTCCGTGCATTCATATATGTTCTACCTCTGCATTCCATGTTTAAAAAGGATGTATTCTCTATAGTATCACACCTTACTCATGTCGCATCTATTTTAATCGTGTGTTTAGCGATAAAACTACTATTTCTAACTTAAATATGTCAAACAAAAAACTAACCGAAAATTCCATGATGAAATCTTTTCCCCTAGAACTGTTCGTCTCTGAAACCGAGTATCACGAAACTGCTTCCCAGATGGATATAACATGGTCGTTTTTAAATCTAACGTAAACCAGTTCAACCGCTCTTTTTTATAATTAATTTCTACCCAAATTTTACCATCATGGTGGTGTCTCATCTGGCAATTATTAACGCTTATCCTTGAGTGGATCCTGAGTCTTGGTTATATTATATATTGGAGTTATACGTCGATATCTAGAAATTATCTTAACTTGTATGAATTTCGGAAGTCTTACATTAAGTAAATGACGGGGCGGTCTGGCGGCGAACTGATGCGGATTAAATGCACCTAGCGCGATCAATGCGGCGGTTCAGAAGTTTCTTCCTATTAACAAAACACGTTAGAAGAAGGTGTCGATAATCACATAAGAAGTATTCAAGCATTGGAACAGAGTTTCGACGCCGTTCACGGCAAGGAAGCAGCCGTGCTATAAATGTCCAACAATAAATGGATATAAGTGAATTTCCTCTAGGCTGTCAGTTCGTCGACCATTTTTTAAGGCTAAGTAAGCAAACTAAATAAGGAGGATTTCATTGAAGCCTTTCTTTTAAACAGAATACATGTTGGTCTCTCTCCTTGTTAACGTAATTCTGTCCCCAATAAAACCTTTAAAACCGCTTACAAGTCTCTTTACGCTTCCATACATAGGTTATTCGTCTGACGATGTAACAGTGGGAGACTAGATCGTATGTAAAATAAGGATTATTATTTA
Organism: Euprymna scolopes; assembly: GCF_053919585.1. Lineage (NCBI taxonomy): Eukaryota > Metazoa > Mollusca > Cephalopoda > Sepiida > Sepiolidae > Euprymna > Euprymna scolopes. The sequence goes on along the minus strand of NC_136500.1, from coordinate 128,577,660 downwards.
ACTATATTTTTTTGCTCGTTCGCCAGCAATAATCGCATGTGAAAAAAAAAACGTTTGTGGAAAAGAAAATGTTCTCTCTTTGTGCTCTCTCCGTTTAAGATTTGTTTAGTTATGAAAATATTACAATAAGCGATAACTCTGCAGTATTACATAATAACGATGAAGTGGCCAGCCAACGTGTGGAAAGACCATCTTATTAAGAACCATTAAAAAGCATATTTCAAAGTTAAATGTGATCGACCAACGGACAGTACCTGCGATTAAGATGCTTGGATGCAACTACAAATCAAGTCGCGACGGCTTTCTGTTTTAAATGAAGATTGGGTCGAAGAGGCAACAAGCTAAACGTGGAATACAGATATTAAACAACGTCTCAGATATCGAATGTTGGCAAGTGAGGACAATTTCAGAACATTACCACAAGGGACAGCCGTCACTATCCCATGGCAGAGACGAATAAACGAAGAAGACTTGTTCTCATGTAATTAGAACCTGTTGAACATGACCCGCAGTCAGTATTGTGCGTTTCTAAACGTGTGACATAAAGCGTTGGGAAAAAGTAGTAATGTTGCCAAGTTTACAATGCTTTGATTTACAATGCGGCATGACTCGGTGTCGAAACTCGGCCAAATCGTTGTTTATTTGACGGGGAAGTTCACACAACCAAATCTATCAGTTTCAAAAGAATTATTGCCCGCAAGATTTCTATAAACGAGACAGTTACATAAATAGAAACGGATTTCGGAGTTATGAATAGTGCTATATATATATATATATATATATATATATATATATATATATATATATATATATATATATATATATATACATATATGTATATATATATACATATATTATATATATGTGTATATATATATATATTATATATATGTGTATATATATATATATATATATATATATATATATAATAAAGCTGAACGTCTGTGTGTGTGTCTGGTCACGAATAGGCTCCTATATGATAGACTATTATAGAAAACTGATCATATATAATGATAGAAGATGTATCGAAACACAGGAATGGGTATGTTTGATCTGGTATAATAATGAGTCATTAAAATTGTGGGGTCTGCGTACGCGCCTGATCCACAAAGTATGGAAATAAACAATTTAAAAATTAATAAAAAAACGTTTACAAGGGTTTTTGATATAGATGTACATGATAATACTTTGATAAGAATGTTTTAACTTTAATAGGGATGGTATAATAAAATTGTGGGGTCTGCGTTCGCGCCTGGCCTCCATAGAATGGAAATAGGCACAAACTTTAATAAAGACTTTTAATATCTATCTGCATAAGTATACTTTGATAATTATGTTTCAGTTTGAAGAAATATGGTATAATAAAATTATGGGGTGTTCGTTCGCGCCTGACCTCCATAGAATGGAAATATGTCACAAAGTTTTACAAGGTTGTTTAATATAGATCCACAGAATATTGTGATAAGTGTTTCAGTGTGAGCAAGTATGGTATAATAAATTATGGGGTTTATCTATTTTATGTTTACTTTCATCATATTTTGCTTTGGTTTTGATATTCCCAAATTCGAAGCTATCTCATTACAACCCTTCCTTTTGATAACCTAGTCAATTTTCTGTAGGATGTTTTTGAACCCAGTAAACGACGGGTACTTTTGCTAGTATATATATATGTGTGTGTGTGTGTGTGTGTGTGTGTGTGTGTGTGTGTGTGTGTGCGTATACTTATAATATAAAGTTGAAATGTATATAGGTGTCCATATATGTATAAAAATGAAATTGTCTATGCGCGTGTGTGTGCATGTGTGTGCGTGTGCGTGTGTCTTTCGTGTTTATTTTCCTACCAAACTTCTTTGTCAATTTTCAGTCTATAGACTTGGGATTAGACATGAGGAGTATTGAGTTTTAATCGGTCATAAATTTGGCTGTCAAGCGTTCAACGTTCAACAATTTGAAACCTCTACCAAACTCCTCCGCAAATTTCGAGTATAAACGCTTGAAATTTTAGCTATGATTTACTTAGAAATGGATAAAACTTTAAAATTCAGTTTGAACCTAAATCAATAAATGTTAAGGTGTACAAATTACTGTCAAATTTAAAAAAAAAATTGACCTCCGCTGTCCGTACCAAATTACTCAGCCAATTTTTAGTATAAACATTTGAAATCTTACATAAAGTGTATTTAGACATAGGGCAAGCTTTTTAATCGGTTTTTGAGCCAAAATTTGGCTGACGAGGGGTAAATTTAAAAAAAAATACCCTTTTCTTCTCTAGCAAACTACTTAGCCAGTTTTGGGTCTAAACATTTTAAATTTTACATTAAGGGAATTCATTGAAAGAATGAATTAATTGAACGATTTTGTGCTACGAAACAGGTTTTGTCAAGAATTACGTGTGTCAACCGTATTTATACGACATAATGGTAAGATTGTACATATCCTGAGATTTGAAGAAAATACATTAAAATATATACACGTTATATATATATATATATATATATATATATATACATACATATATATATATGTTTGTGTTTAATTGTTATTTAAGACATAAATATATACATATAAGTGCCATGGACACTCATTTAGGTCGATATTTATACTCTTTATTCTCGCACGTAATTTAATCAAACTATTTATTTAATACGCTAGACTGGAGAAATATATTGTCTAGTGTGTGGTCTTTTTTATTTTCATAACAGCAGATTGCAGAACTAGCTTATTTAGTAATATTATTCGCATAATATATATAGATATATATATATATATATATATATATATATATATATATATATAATTTTTTAGGGGTACAAAACTTTAGTGTAGCTGTTAAAAAAAGAAAGACTAATTTATTTATATCCATGATAAAAAGAAGGAGGCATAGTCAGGCGAGCGGGTTTCGCCGCCACTTTTCAAAGCCTAATCGTATTTTTGTTTTGCATTGGAAACGAATCAAAATGGGGGAACGACTAAAATAAAATCTAGCCACCGAAAAGAAAGAAAAAAAAGATAGGGGAATGAATTAAAAAATGATCCTTATAGTGTCCATTGTAAAATTATCACAACGATAGATTAACGATTTTTAAAAAGAGAATATATATATATATATATATATATATATATATATATATATATATATATATAAAGTTATAAAAATATGCTACGTAAGTTATAAAATATATATGCTAATATATACACGGAATATTTTGTGTAGCTTAATTGCTATATATATTTTTATAACTTACTACCTCGCTCTAGCTATGTACTGAGGCCTGTTGAAGTAAATACTTTAAATTTACGCATAAAATTATACTTTCCTATATTAATTTATGTGATTAAATGAAGTATATATATATATATATATATATATATATAAGAGCAAACAGTTAATTAAACAGTAAGCAGTTAATTTTATATATATATATATATATATATATATATATATATATATATATATATATACACTTATCCCTTCCATTTCCTCTTATGTTTTTCTTTTTTCTCTTCCTCTCATTACTCTGTTTTTTTTTTTTCAAAGTAAAAAGTGATAAAATATACACACTTGTATCGCTGCATACATATAACGTCTTGAAATATTAAGGCTAAGTGATTTTTAAAAAAATCCCCCAAACTTTTCCCTAATAAAAATTTTCTGAAAGACAACCTTGTACCAAAGTATCACAATGTGTTCAGCTTGTCTGTCCCTTTCATTGCGTACGTATCTTACATCTCATCAGTTATGACAGCATGATCGAGTGAACTGTTCGCATTACATTATGCAAATGATCTTTTAGCTTGCGATTGGTGAGATGAATGTGCTAGAGTTGTTCTTCGCCAGAAATGGTCGACAGATTTCTTAATCAGTCAGGCGTGGCTAATCGCATCATGTCGGGAATTTGGACACGATTTGCGCCAACTCCAGACGGATTAATTTGTAATTTACTAATCCACACATGTGTAACCACATTCGACAAGTATGTCGTACGATATAGAACTCATCAGGAAGTTAAATGTGTCATTCAATAAGCAGCTTATTTAATCAGTTACTGTTTTCCTTGACGTTTTCAACATTTACTGATCTTTAAAACCATTTTATATTATTTTGATCATACCTGCAAGGTTTTGGCCAAGGTAACCTCCGGGTATTTACAGGTATATCCTTTCGGAATTGGGAATTTGTACGGAATTTTGAACAATAATATTTACTTTGTCCACACGAATAGGTGCTCCCGACTTAAGTAGTTCATAATTGTAACTCTCATATTGAACTTTTAACCTATAGAACCCTCAATACGGGCCATACAAAGAATTGGATTACATATTATTTAAAACTTCGATTCGATCCTGACTGACGGAAAGAGAACAAACTACCACTGTAAAATAAATAAAGAGTTCCGCTTGAAATTATGTGTACATTCCTGAGTTCGATATGACATAACGTTTGCTTCATCTCCAGATCACTCATTTGGCAGTGGCCGAGGCATCACTTAGATCAGCATCTGAGCATGCCTCGTTTATAGCACAGTCTATGAGGATGCGTGCGACAGGTGCCTCAGGGACACCGAGTTCCACTTGAGGATAATTTACAGTGTTTTAACAACCTTCGCTCAGACCCGGTTGAATGTTACTCTTTCTAGGGCAGTTCAATACCTGTCGAGAGACCTTCTTTCGGGGCCTCGATCTTATCTATTTGACAGACTCATTCTACCAACGCAAGCGCAAGGACGCTGTTGCTGATTGTCCAAGGCCTGTGACATCGACATAGCTATTGCAAGAGGGTAGTCGCTACGACATCACTAACGCTCTATCTTGACGAAATTGCAGACTGGTTTGTAGACATATGACAGTTTTATCGATTTCAGCTTGCCGGTAATCGTCCTTCATGCGTGATTGAACTCGACGTCGACCCGTACAGCATGAATGAAACGAGTTTATGCTGGTATGAAATATTCTGCGGTCCAGTAGCAAAGCGCAAAAGCTATGTCTGTGCCTCGGTTTTCTAATATCATATTGTGAGTGTTATTTTTGAAGGTATCAATATGAGAGTATGTTACATTGTTCTTATTTATTTGTTGTTATTCATGTTAGTAAGAGTCTTAGTGTGTTCATGTGTGTGATCATGTTGTTGGATGTTCATGTTTGTGGAGATAACATTGGCGACATAAACAGGTACATATAAAGAGAGAGACAGTTATATATATATATATATATATATATATATATATATATATATATATATATATAATAGACAGTATACATGTTACTACAAGAGCACCAAGCCTGTAATTCAACTAGAAGAGATTTTGGAATATCTTGATAGATAGACCGAGAGTGCATTTGACATTTACGTTTGACAGTTGTACATATAATATAAACACGTTAACTTTCCCGTTATAATGATGAACACAGAAAGACGGCAGTTATAAAAAAAAACATGGTGATCATTTATTCTTCGACCGGGCGGAAATGATTCTGCATTTCAGGGATTCAAAGTTGTTACATGATTATTTCTAAACCCTCTCGCTTCCCAGAATGTGCCTTGACTCTTACCGAGAATCGGTCTGAACCTCTCTGCTTCTCTGATCTTACTGATCTGATTACCCCTAACTAACTTCGAACTCTTTCCTGCATTGATAAATCACACGTATGTCTGGTCAACGTGACCACAACTCACGTGTTTCCAACATGCGCGATTTGCACGTTTTGAAACCATTTCTGACGACCAGAAATTTCTCATTCTCTTTGTAGTTTTACAAAGGAATTTAACCTACTTGTCTAATTCCGTAACCCATATTTTATTATGCATTCCTTCTAAGAATATGAATAATTTCCAGCCAAATTTGTATTTATTAAATATTTTAACAGAATCAACAATTTACTGGACATTCCATTTATAATAACATTCTATGTTTATTTTAACTCATGATTGGAATTCTCAATTCCAAGTCTAGCTTCGCAAGTTCGAATCATTGACTATCCTATTTCATATTTACATTTAACTAATTCCCTATTTTTCTACTTACATGAAAAGGGGACAGCCCTTATAATGGAATGTTACGACAAGTAAAAACGGCCAAAACGTTGTAAGAATAATATCAAAAATGAGAAGTGTATTTCAAATAATTAAGACAATATAAATCATTATCTATAACTTTTGAAACTGAAAATTCAATTCACACTATGAAATGTCTCCAGCCCACAAGTTTTGGAAAATCCCGAAACTACATAACCTCTTGGTTTCAACAAAAACGCAGAGTTTTTTTTAATTTCTTTCTATAAAATGTAACTATAAATAAATAAAAAAAAGAATATGCGATTTATTTTGCACAATTTGGATGACAGAATTATTGCGTGCTTTTGATTGGTCTTTAAATCATGATCCAATGTTTGTATTAAAACTCGTTCACTGTTTTCCCGGTTGGAACATGTGAAGCGTAATACTCCTTAGAATACAATGATTTACATTGGGTATAGTTAGTAAGTCTTCGTTTGATCAGGGCTATTTAAAAAGTAGACAGACAAAAAAATATTTTTGGCTCATAATGTAATTTTTTTTAATATATATTAAGCCTGACGAATCCTAGGGTGGATGAAACGCCGAATATTCAGTGTAGCTTAATCGCCACATATATTTTATAAATTACTAACTAGCTCTACGTACGTAATGAGCAGTTTTGAAGTAAATACTTAAAGTTTACGCATAAATCTATACTTTCGTATATGAATTTGATGTGAGTAAATGAAGTAGTTATATATATATGTATATATATATATATATATATATATATATATATAAAGTTTTTTTTTCTTTCATATTATTTTGTATTCCTGCACGTCACCAATTGAAAATGAATGAAGGAAAGTTATATGCTTTTATACTTTTCGTATTTCTATACATTTTCATATATATATATATATATATATATATATATATATATATATATATATATATATATATATATATATAATAAAAAGCTGAATGTCTGTGTGTGTGTTTGGTCACGAATAGGCTCCAATATGGTGGGCTATTTTAAAAAATTGATTACATATAATGATAGAACATGTATCGAGACACAGGAATGGGTATGTTTGATCTGGCAGAACAGTGGTTCATTAAAATTATGGGGTCTGCGTTCGCGCCTGGTTCACAGAGTATGGAAATAAAAAATTAAAAAAAAAAAACATTTACAAGTGTTTTATTTATAGATGTACATAATAATACTTTGATAAGTATTTTTTCACTTAGATAGGGATGGTATAATAAAATTGTAGGGTCTACGTTTGCGCTTTGCTTCCATTGAAAGGAAATAGGCGAAAACTTTAATAAAGCCTTTTCATATCTATCTACGTAAGTATACTTTGATAATTATGTTTCAGCTTAAAGAAATCTAGTATAATAAAATTATGGGGTGTTCTTTCGCGCCTGAACTCCATAGAATGGAAATATGTCACAAAGTTTAACAAGGTTTTTTAATATAGATCCACAGAATATTGTGATAAGTGTTTCAGTGTGAAAAGGTATAGTATAATAAATTATGGGGTTTATCTATTTTATTTTTACTTTCATCATATTTTGCTTTGGTTTTGAAACCCCCAAATTCGAAGATATCTCTTTACAAGCCTTCCTTTTCATAAGCTATCATACTTTCGTAAATCAGAGTCCATTTTCTGTAGGCTGTTTTTGAACCCAGTCAACGAGGGTACGTTTGCTATATATATATATATATATATATATATATATATATATATATATATATATATATATATATATATATGTGTGTGTGTGTATATATATATATATATATATATATATATATATATATATATATATATATATTAGTGTTGGGACAATTAATCGGAATCGGAAATCGTAAATATCGGTAAATTTGGGGGCATCGGAATCAGTGTCGGAATCGGAAATATTAGTGCCTATTTTCCGATTCCAAATCAATTCTTTTAATTATCTTTTCTTATTTGATTTTGTTTAAAGTAAAATCTTCCATTGCTGGTAATATTTCTCAATTAGAAAATATTCATTGATTGTAAAATACACGTAAAGCCAAAATCGATAGATCATCCTCCACAAGTGTATTTTGTACGTTTAGGAATATATCTGCACATTAACAATCGTATAGTTAAATAATTAGAGATTTATAAAGAACCGGCATCGGAATCGCAGTGGGTAATTATATCGGAATCGGGAATTTAGCACGGAATCGGTAATTTTATCTAGTAACCTTTCAGTTTCGCATAATATTTCAGTTTGTCAGTCACCCATACGGTTAAAATAAAAATTCATAGATATATGTTATAATAATATCCCCCCTATTGTTCACTTATTATTATATGGTACTATAATATCTTCCCTATTTTTATGAAAATCTCTTCGTATTTTTATATATTTATTTTATGTTTTTATTTATGATTATTTATCTATACATCTATAAAAGTGAAAGTGTCTAGGTGTGCGTGTGCATTTCCTTGCCAACCTCTGTGAATTTTCAGTCCATAGACTCGAGATTTGACATAAGGGGTATTGAGACTTGAGAACATCTTTTTAATCGGCTTTTGTCCGGAAATTTGGCTCTTAAGGGGTGAAAGTTCAACGATTTAACCGGTGAAAAGTCTACCAAACTCCTTCGCTAATTTTTGATCTAAACGTGAAATTTTAGATGTAGGTTTCTTGGACATGGGTTAAAGTTTTTAATTTGATTTAAACCTAAAATAATAAATGTTAAGGGTGAAAATTTGGGCCAAAATTTAAAAAAAATGATCTTTGCGGTCTCTACTAAATTACTCAGCCAATTTTGGTCTAAACATTTGAAATTTTACTTAAAGGTATCCAGATATAGGGCAAGCTTTTTAATCTGGTTTCGGCCGAAAATTTGGCTGCCAAGGGGTCAAAGACTAAGAGATTTGTCTTTTGCGGCCTCTAGCAAACTATTCAGCCAATTTTGGGTACAAACATGTGCAATTTTACATAAAGGGTATTCAGACATACAGCAAGTTTTTTAATCGTTTTTTGCCGAAATTTAGTTGCTAACAGGTCAAATTTTGGGTCGAAACACTTGAAATTTTGGATGTAGTTTACCTGGACATGAGTCAAACTGTTTAATACATATATATATATATATATATATATATATATATATATATATATATATATATATATATATATATATATGTTTGCTCATACAGTTATGAACAGTACATAGGGCCCGATAAAAGCTGGGTTGAACTTCTAGTATTTGTAATCGTAGTAATAGCAGATTTTTGCTACACTGATGATTTTCATTATTATTATCACTATTATTATTATTAGTAGTAGTAGTAGTAGTAGTAGCAGTAGTAACGTACTAGCAAGAGACGAAGGATAGCTAACGGAAAATATTAGCAACAGCAGCTGTTAAGGCACGTATGCAAATTATAAAGTATGTCACAAGAACAGGAGAGAGAAAATACACCGAAGAAGAGAGAAGCAAGTTGCCAACCGAACAAGAAGATGGACGTGTAAATACGAGGGCGAGAAAGCGCTGGCTAGCACCAGTGTGAGGTGGCGAGAACGGAGACTTTTAAAAAGCACGCAGGTGTGTGCGAAAAGACTTTGGGAAATAAAATGAAATGCGTGGTTTTGGAGGAACCACGAATAAATGCATTTCATTTGCACTTAGAAAATGCCGAGTACAATTTTTTTAATTTCTTTTCTTCCTTATTATTTTGTTCCTGCGATGTTGCAACAGTAGTAGTAGTAGTAGTAGTAGTAGTAGTAGTAGTAGTAGTAGTAGTAGTAGTAGTAGTAGTAGTTCTCACACAGACCATCATCAGTGATGGCTTACTGAAAATAGCCGGAGGGTTTCACTAGAATCAGAAAGATAATTCTTCTTCAAGTTTACAGTGTTCTCGATTTCTTTCGATCACTATTGTAAATATGACGTTTCTGAATTTTTGAGATGAGGATTGGATATTCGTATTATTTGAATTCATCGAATTACTGTTACATCGACCGAAACGTTGTGAAAATCAAACTCAAGATGAGACCAGTATTTCAATGAATCCAAATAATACGAATAACCAATGTAAATAATTATGCATTATCGCAACTGTCGAATACGATTGATTTCTCCCTGGCCATTAGCCTTCTCTAAGAGTTTTGTGACAATAAGCTTCCCCAAGATCCTAATACTCTTCGCACGTTTTCCAGTTGAGGCCTGTTTTTTTTTTCTTTTCATACATTTAACCACGGCCACCGAGATATAGAAGACATGTTAACTGAAAATGCCTGCAGGCAATGTAGGTAAGATTTGTTGAATTGTTACTGTCGATACTATATGACGGCATTTTAAAAAAGAGCATAAGAACATGTTAAAAAGAAAAGAAAGGAACCCTATTCGATTAATAATGAAACTGAACTTTATTCAATATAAAATATAACTATTTATGTAAAAGTATTTAATTTTTAAGCAATATACAATTTAATACTGATAAAACTGAATTATGAATTTAGGGGACAAACAATTAAAGAAACATTAAACACTTCTTGACCTTCGATAGTCAAGTTAGTTGGGATATATGTGTCGAGGAGCACAAGTGCTATGAATTCATCAGAGTACATTCCATTAAAGTATTTGTAAAACAGGCACAGATATGCAGCATTCGGTGATGGGACAGAGGGTGGAGCTTAGTAAACTGTGCGGAATCTATTGCATTGGAGACTCATTTTTAGACCCTGCCTAAGAGTGAGAGATTAGTGGTAGATGCGCCAGCACAATATTCCATGCGTGAGCAAATGGTCGCTTTGTAGAGATATAGGATAGTCTCACATGTAAGTAAGAGGGAGTCTGTTCTGATGCTACAATTTACCTTTTCTGACCTAAACCGGTGAAGGAGAAATATTTCATGGCTAAAACAAATTTTATTTTTGTTCCTATCCAAAGTACCCCTTATTGGGGAGCTGGATTTTTCCCCACAAGATTATATGTTGAAATATTTAAATAACTATTACTTTTAATACAGAAAATACATTTACAGTTTTGGTTTTCTGTTCTTCTATGTTCATTTTTCCCCCATGTTTTTCATGAAAATGTGTAGCGTATTTTCATCAGTTACATGGTTAGAAATCCTATACTCCGCTATAGTCTTCATTTTCATATCAGTGCAGAATACATGAATATAGAAATGAAATTCACATAACTACTAAAAGATAGTCATACTATAATGTGCATATTGGTTAAAAACTAAGAAAATATAGTAAACATGTACGATATTAAATCAGGATAGTGGTAAATTTGGGAGGGGACATTATTATTATTATTATTATTATTATTATTACTATTACTATTATTATTATTATTATTATTATTTCACTCACATCATCAGTGATCGCTCACTGACAGTAACCTGTGATATTCGCTGGAGACAGCGTGACAAATCTCCTCAGATGTCCTATGTTCTCCACCTCTTGACTTCTCGTGTTATCACAACAGCCGTTGATTTCTCGTTGGCATCAGCCATTGGTGTTTCCTGGGGTCTGGGTGACAAAATGTCCCCCACCAACGTATCGGATTTGAACTGCACACTTCCAGTGGAGATCTGGTTAGTACTTTTCCACCTCGGTCTTTCAATCCTCCCTGACCCTTCACTACTAGTTCATGTGGTGCCAGTCGATGTCACCTATACCAGTTTTTTTTTTATTATCATTGTTATAATAATAATAATAATAATAATAATAATAATAATAATAATAATAATAATAATAATAATAATAATGGTGCTTGTGCAGTGTACGCACCGTGCTATATTTTAGATAGCATTTTCAAGTTAAATTAAATTTTTATGGTATCAATTTTTTTCATTAAATTGTAAGGTGAAAGTACGGAAGAGTTAGAAAGCTCCTCCTCCTGTTAAGAATGGCTTTTTTATTTCAACATTTACTTGTACTTCACGGGGGAACGTAAACCCTGCGTAAACGGTGTTTTTATTTACTGATTGCTCCCTGTAAGAGCATGCATAACACGTTTTCTTTGGTTTATTTAATCACGAGAACTTTTTGCAGATAATATTTGAGGCCAAAAAGGGGGGAACAGTATTTGAATATGTATGAAAAAATAATTTAACAAAAAAAAAATAAAAATCTTTAGTGAAGAAAATAATAAAAAAAATTAAAATGAAATAAAATTTAAAAAAAAGCACAAAATAAAAGTATGAATCAAATTTATTCCCATAAAAAATGAAAAATATTTTTTTTAAAATAGATACACGCACGATTTAAAAAAATATATGAGATATACACGAAGAAAGTGAAAGAAAACACTCTGTTTATGCAGGGTCCACGTTCCCCGTGAAGTACCCATTCATTTCTAAGATAAAACAAGAAAATATGTGAACTAAAATTTAATGTAATCTTTATTTTTATGTCATATCAAAACTTTAATTAAAACTGATTAGATTAATGAATTTTTAAGGTGCATTTGTGTTCGTTATGTCTCGATTAATACCCTTTTCATTTCAATCATCCAAATTATTTACAGTTGAAATGTTATAAAACAAAAAACTTTAAGTTTTAAATATACTTCAATAAAAAAAATTAGGTGAATTCATTGATTGTTTGGGGTAAATAAAAAATTTAAAAAAAACTGTCGTGAAAAATGCTTCTAACTTTAAAATATTTGGAAATACTCAATAAAAGTTTTATTTATTATTAAAAGAACGGACTGAAAAACATTCTCATATAAATTGTTTGTTTTGCAATTTAAAAAAATAATAAAATAAAATTTTCGATTTTTTTTATAAGAAAATTTCAAAAACAGGTTCACTTACTGTTATAAATTGTTAGATTAAAATTATCCCAATGAATGTGCAATTATATAATTATCCAAATGAAGAATTGTTCTTTTTCTTTAGAAAAAAAATATATTTTAATTAGCACACGGGGCAACGAAAAATATTTGTATGGCTATTAGCGTGTAAGGGCCAACGAAAAACATTTTTAGGCACCGTATAACCACATGATGATCTGGTAATGACATCACGCTCTCATGTTCATTGATCTGTACTTACTCTCAGTGGGCTCGCTTTAACCCTCTCACAACTATATTGTTAAGTCATGGGGTCATCACATTATGTGTGTGTGTTTTATAATTTCTCCATTACTGGTTCGATATTGAGTACGTGGGTTGCTTTCTTAACTCAAGGATCTTTCTTTTAGCTGTTTTAATCATTGCCGTGTGTTTCATAACCTCAGTTCTATCTTTGCTTCCAATTTCTCATCGACACTTTTACAGGTTTTTCAGAACTTTACCCAGTACTCCGACAGCTATTGCTATTGTTAGATAATAATATAGTTCAAAGTCAAAATAGTTAGTATCCATCTATCCATCTATCTATCTATCTACCTTTCTATTTATCTATCTATGTATCTATCTATCTACCTATCTATTTATCTATCTATTCAGTGCTATTGTTAAAATAGTTTAAATTGGGAGTTATTTATTATTGAGCTGAAGATTTCTACATAAATTAGCCCAGTTAAATAAACAAATTGACCTTCAATAGTTGCGTAGGTGACAGAATTCACACGTTAGGAGACGTGCGCTTTTGATGATGATGTAACGGAACTGACAGTGCAAGAGGTCAAAAGGATTAGATCGACGAGTTTTAGTTTGGTCACGAAAGTGAGCAAACGTGCTTCAAAACCGGGAAGCGGGACTGAAGAACAAGCATGTAGATACGTAATGCAGACTCTTGTGAAGACAACTGAGGCAGCTGAAATAAATTTATATTTAAAAAGAATATAAAGTGTCGTTATGTGGTTTCACAAAAGAAGAAAAATCAGGTGTCTATAATTGGTTATAGTGTTGCTCGTTGCATGGTCTATCACAGATCTCAGCAGTGAAGACAGAAGAAATCCCGGTGAAAGAAAGGGTATGAAGTATCTATAATCTCATCATCTTCCGCTAAAATATAATATGATACATTTATGTAAATACGAAAAGTAATATATCTCCGTGTGATAACTCCTCTAAACAACAGTTTATACATCGATTATATACCATCCTCCTGTCTATACAGAAGTATTGCATTGGCGTTTGTCATGTTTCATATTATTTTAAGTTCTTTGTGAAGTTCTGTGTATTTGTTTTTGACTCCTTGTTTTTCCTGTTAGGGTTAGGGTTAGGGTAAGGGTTAGGCAGAAATTGCAACATGTATGATTTGTTTTGTTTTTCTATTCATAAATGGATGAGTTAATTGAGTTCCTATTTACTTCACCACCGGACAGAGTTAGAAAACGGAGTCGTTTTTTTTTTTACCGGGCAGAAAGAAACAAAAATTAAGAAGTGTCTCAGTTGTGAAGGATTTCTCCTCCGTTGACAGAGACCGAGAGATTGAAGCGTAGCATCTGAAGAACAGATACTAGACTTTGAGGTATCGAATCTTTTATTCTGGTGAAAATTCAAAGATGAACCAAAAAAATTTAAGCACAAAGCCAACTCCAAAAGGGGGCAAAATGGGAGTCTTTGGTCATCATAGTCACCCCAGAACTAAACAAAAGGTTCTCGTGGCTAACTTCCTCTTCCACCACAATACCGCATTCACAATTTCGTAATGAAGGGCGTCCTAATTAGAACTCAATCATTGTTTAATGACGTATAAAAAATGAATAAAAATATTACAGCAATTCCTTTGTGTCGAAGGTGGGGGTGGTGAAACAGAACAATTTGATCTTAGCCCGAAAGCCAGGAATTTGCTTGGAGGCATTAATTGGCTTGGAAGTAAATCTCACAATACTGACCCACCTGATCCCATCGAAAAAAAGTTATAGTACGGTGGTTGTAGTAGTAGTAGTAGGAGGAGGAGAAGGAGGAGTGGAAAATGAAAATATGATGGAAAAAAATGAAATCTGCTTCATTCGAAACCTTAACGCTTATCTAATAATTATGTAAAAAAACAAACAAACATTTTCACCTGATAAAAATGATAAGACCACTGATAATTTATCTAACAAAAGGCAATTATAAATTACTAAAAAGGGTATCAGTATTTAGTATAGCCTCCATTATTACGAATTACTTCAAAAATTCTCTTCGGCATGCTTGCGACTAAGTTTTTTTTATCAGTTGCGAAGAAATTTTATCCCATGTACTGAAAACTGCACCAGAAGGTTCCTTTATCGAATCATACCGGGTTTTATCTTTGAACACTTCTTTGTCATCCAACCTCAAAGATTTTCAATAAGATTGAGGTCCGGAGAACATGCTGGATGATCTAACGATTCTATATTATTTGAAGAAAAGTATTCTCGTGCTTGTCGAGAAGTGTGTATCGCAGCGTTGTCTTGCTGGAAAATCCCATTTCTTCCACACAGACGTGGACCTTCAGTCCTGATATAGGCATTTTCAAGCATTGACATGTACTTCAATGATGTTTGCCGGCCTTTCACTACTTGCAACTTTGGGGTCTCAGCTGAGGAGAAAGCACCCCAGATCATTAAAGACCCTCCTCCACTATGCCGAGTTGAAAAAGTCTCTTTGGGCAAATTTTTATCATGCCAATAGTGTTGAAATCGATCTTGGCCATCTAGATTAAACTTTTTCTCATCGGGGAAAATTACATTTTCCGATTTCTCTTCATCCCAAGTCTGGTATCTGGCGGCATATTTAAGTCGGTTAGTTTTGTGCTGTTCAAGAAGACGTGGCTTCTGCAGTCGCTTTAAATGATTGAAACCCTTCATTTTCAGATGCCTTCTGATGGTTTTAGGACTACATTCTGCTGCTGTTTGGCTTTTCAATCGATTTGAGCTCACACTGTTTTTTTAAACTTCTTCTGATACGGCGATCCAGTGATGGGGTTATTTTATTTGGTCGACCTGGACTCTTTTTGTGCTTATATTGATCTGGATTTCTTAAAAAATTTGTGATGACCGTTTTGCTACGATTCACTTCGTTTGCAATGGATCTATGGGAGAGTCCACCTCTATTAAGCTCAAAGATCCTTCCTCTCTCAAACTCTTTTGCGATTTATAATTTAGTAAGATGTTTTTTTATCCACTAACAAGTTGCTTTTAGTAACATAGAACGCTTTTCATATTTATTTTTTTCCAAACTAGCCGATTTTATTAAAGTGGTCTTATAATTTTGACCAGGTGAATATGTTCGTTTTTTAAAAAAATAATTATTAGATCAGGGTTAAGGTTTAAAATGAAGCAGATTTCATTTTTTTCCATCATATTTTCCCTTTTGTTTGAGTAAAAATTCGATAATATGCGTAAACGCCGACTTTCTTACGTGGTCTTTTGATTTTGACCAGGACTGTATTTATGGTCGGTCATGAGAATGGTAGGTGATAAGAATGACAAAGGAAATTAGAACATTTCTTTAAGAACCTAAATTAATGATCCGGAATATTTTGTGGTGCTAAGGACTGTGGCAGAGAAAAAGAAAGAAAATTAGAATGGTCCACTGACTATGGTTGGTGATGAGAAAGAATTTATTGTCTATTATTGCTTGATTGCATTTGAACAAGGAAATGTTGCTAATGGAAAGAGAAGCATTAAAAACAAATCTCTTTGTTTAAAATTTCTTGTCTTTTTCTTCAGGCAAGAGAAAGGGCAAACATTTACTTGCTATCTAATACATTCCAACCGAGAGATCTTATTAAGATTCTAATTTTGTACGAAAACTACGAAACTAGAATAGAATCTAATGATTGGCAATTTACAACGCAATACGCAATATTACGAAAATAAACAACTATTTTACTTGTTTGAAATTTATAAAATTATATTTTTTTTAGTTTATATATATATATATATATATATATATATATATATATATATATATATCATATGTTTGTGTGTGAGTAACTGTTTGACGGTACACAACTTATACATTGCTTTAAACAAAATAGCCGGCAAAACCTGAGGGGACCCTTTCATCAACAGACTCTATCTATAAAAGTGAAAATGTATGTCTGTCTGTGTACATTTCCCTACACAATAACTCTGCCAATTTTCGGTCTACAGGCTCAAAATATTAGATACGGAATATTTAGATTTGGGAAAATCTATTTAATTGAGCTTGGGCCAGAAATTTTGCTGTTAAGGGGTCAAAGTTCAGCAATTTGACCTCTACCAAACTACTCCGCCAATTCCTTGTCTAAACACTTGAAATTTTAGATATACGTTCCTTGGACATGGATTTAACTTTATAATTTAATTTGATCCCAGATTAATAAATGTTAAGGAGTCATATATGGGGTCAAATTTTTTAAAAAGTTGATCTCTGCGATCTCTGCCAAATTACTGAGCAAATTTTTGGTCTAAACATTTGCAATTTTACATAAAGTGTATTTAGACATAGAACAAGAATTTTAATCGTTTTTTTGCTAAAAATTTGGCTTCCAAGGAGTCAAAGTTTAAAAGATTTGACTTTTGCGGTCTCTAGCAAACTATTCAGTCAATTTTGGATATAAACATTTAAAATTTTACATAAAGGGTATTCAGACATGCAGCAAGCTTTTTATCCAGTTTTTCTGAGAAAATTTGGCTGGCAAAAGGTCAAAGTTTACAGAGCTGACCTTTATAAACTCTACCAAACTCCTCCGAGAATTTTGGGTCAAACACTTGAAATTTTAGATGTGAGTTACTTGCACATGGGTCCAACATTTTAATATAACTTTTGCCCAAAACAATAAATCTCTTCCAATATTTCTCTATGGTAGTTAAGGAGGTATATTATACAGAAAGGCATTACTGTTCATATTCACACTTTTTAATATATAAATATGCACATAAAGTTATGAACAGTACAGAGGTCCCGAGCAAAGCCGGGTGGACTTGCTAGTAAAATGCTAAAAGAATTGTCATCACAGTCGTTATGATGTACCAAGAATAAACGTCTCCGTCTCTGTTATAAATGTGTCCCTCTTCGTTTTAAAATGTATCCCGTCATATGTCAACAGCAATAAAGACATCTTCGATATATATACACAGACTCTGAAAAAGCTAAACGTTTTGAAATATATACAAATGTCGGTGAAGCTTAGGTAAGTAGATTTGGCAGACGGGCCCTGTTCTGACATTCGGAAAATTTAGGTTCTGATGTAAAAAGAATGAGAAATGTTGATTAAAAATTATGTTTTCATAATATCCTCCTCCATCCCCCTGTTATTTGACATGAAAATAGTTTAACAATATGTCAAGCAGAGATAAGTAGGTCCCGCAGACGAGCCTCGTTCTGATATTCAGAAAATTTAGGTAAACAACTGGTGAAGCTACCGAAAAGTCACCCTTTTGAATAAAGAAGGATATAAACAATATTTTTAAAATTAATTTCTTAATTTTACTTAAAAACAAAATGTCAACACATATAAAGAAAATATTTTAGAAAATAATTTCTTAATTTTAAATAAAAAGTTATTGTAAAGAATTTTTTTTTAAATAATTATTGAAAAATATTGCAAAGTGTTTACATAGCTGGTTCTTTGGGATAATAGAGCCGCCTGAAACCTCTTTTCCAAAACGAAAAAGCTTTAGTATTTTTAATATTTTATAACGCTTATCTATATATATATATATATATATATATATATATATATATATATATATATATATATATATATATATATATATATATTTGTTTAAGTTTGTAAACACAAGTTACTAGTTAACTTCAGGGTTTAAATCTATTGTGATGCTTTTATGGGGGTCGAAAAAATGTTTTTTAGGCGCCATATTACTTCCTATTTACTTGCCTCCCCAAGAGGACAGGGTTAGACACAAGGTCGGTTTTTAATGTAGAGAAGCATTTATTACTAAAAAAAACAAAATGGTGAAATATAAATGCAAGTTAAGTTAAAAGTAAAAAAAAAATTAATTCAAAGAATATATATCTATATCTATATCTATATCTATATCTATATATATATATATATATATATATATATATATCGTGCGTTTGTGTGTGCGTAGCTGTTTAATGGTACACAACTTATACATTGCTCCAAACAAAATAGCCAGCAAAATCTGACTCATCAGGAGTTAATCGTTGATAATAGAAAAAAAATAAATAAAATATCTCGCAAATGCAGCCTTAATGGGGTGTACGTGTAAATTTACAGAAGGGTAGAGGGAAAAAGGTAGGAGGGTTAGAATACGAATAAAATAATAGATTTACAATAAAATGACATATTTACAATAAAATAAAATATATATGCACAAGTGAAGGGAATTCGAACACTTATAACTATAAACATAACAAAGAAATCAAACATAACGAACTTATTACTATAAACATAACAAAGAAATCAAACATAACGACCTTATTGCTATAAACATAACAAAGAAATCAAACATAACGACCTTATTGCTATAAACATAACAAAGAAATCAAACATAACGAACTTATTGCTATAAACATAACGAAGAAATCAAACATAACGAACTTATTACTATAAACATAACAAAGAAATAAAACATAACGAACTTATTACTATAAACATAACGAAGAAATAAAACATAACGAACTTATTGCTATAAACATAACAAAGAAATCAAACATAACGAACTTATTACTATAAACATAACAAAGAAATCAAACATAACGAACTTATTACTATAAATATTGTGTAATAAATTGCGAACAGACGGGCTTACCTGACAAACGCTCGAGGTGTGCACTCTGCAAAGCGGGCACGTCCAAATAAAAATGGCAAGATGGCGGCGGCTGGTTAATATTGCCAAGTATTCACGCAAAATCTCGTGTTCTCTCGCACACATGAGAGTTCAGCTTAGCATAAAAACGGGTCACTGTGGGCAAGAAGCGAGAAGGAAAAACGTAGTCAAGAAAAGACGACGCTTCTGACGACTGAGAAGAAAAAAGAAGAAAAAGAGCAAGAAGTAGAAGAGGAAGAAGAGAACGATACATGAGAAGACGAGGTGTGTGCGGTTTTGAGTAAATCGAAGCAGACAGAAAAAAAACTCTGATTACGAAGAAATCAAACATAACGAACTTATTACTATAAACATAACAAAGAAATAAAACATAACGAACTTATTACTAAAAACATAACAAAGAAATCAAACATAACGAACTTATTACTATAAACATAACAAAGAAATCAAACATAACGACCTTATTGCTATAAACATAACAAAGAAATCAACCATAACGAACGTATTGCTATAAACATTACAAAGAAATCAAACATAACGAACTTATTGCTATAAACATAACAAAGAAATCAAACATAACGACCTTATTGCTATAAACATAACAAAGAAATCAACCATAACGAACGTATTGCTATAAACATAACAAAGAAATCAAACATAACGAACTTATTGCTATAAACATAACAAAGAAATCAACCATAACGAACGTATTGCTATAAACATAACAAAGAAATCAAACATAACGAACTTATTGCTATAAACATAACAAAGAAATCAAACATAACGAACGTATTACTATAAAAATAACAAAGAAATAAAACAACGAACTTATTGCTATAAACATAACAAAGAAATCAAACATAACGAACTTATTGCTATAAACATAACAAAGAAATCAAACATAACGAACTTATTGCTATAAACATAACAAAGAAATCAAACATAACGAACTTATTGCTATAAACATAACAAAGAAATAAAACATAACGAACGTATTACTATAAAAATAACAAAGAAATCAAACATAACGAGCTTATTACTATAAAAATAACAAAGAAATCCAACATAACGAACTTATTGCTATAAACATAACAAACAAATCAAACATAACGAACTTATTGCTATAAACATAACAAAGAAATCAAACATAACGAACTTATTGCTATAAACATAACAAAGAAATCAAACATAACGAACTTATTGCTATAAACATAACAAAGAAATCAAACATAACGAACTTATTGCTATAAACATAACAAAGAAATCAAACATAACGAACTTATTGCTATAAACATAACGAAGAAATCAAACATAACGAACTTATTGCTATAAACATAACAAAGAAATCAAACATAACGAACTTATTGCTATAAACATAACGAAGAAATAAAACATAACGAACTTATTACTATAAAAATAACGAAGAAATCAAACATAACGAGCTTATTGCTATAAACATAACAAAGAAATCAAACATAACGAGCTTATTGCTATAAACATAACAAAGAAATCAAACATAACGAACGTATTGCTATAAACATAACAAAGAAATCAAACATAACGAACTTATTGCTATAAACATAACAAAGAAATCAAACATAACGAACTTATTGCTATAAACATAACAAAGAAATCAAACATAACGAACTTATTGCTATAAACATAACGAAGAAATAAAACATAACGAACTTATTACTATAAACATAACGAAGAAATAAAACATAACGAACTTATTGCTATAAACATAACAAAGAAATAAAACATAACGAACTTATTACTATAAACATAACAAAGAAATCAAACATAACGAGCTTATTGCTATAAACATAACAAAGAAATCAAACATAACGAGCTTATTGCTATAAACATAACAAAGAAATCAACCATAACGAACGTATTGCTATAAACATAACAAAGAAATCAAACATAACGAACTTATTGCTATAAACATAACAAAGAAATCAAACATAACGAACTTATTGCTATAAACATAACAAAGAAATCAAACATAACGAACTTATTGCTATAAACATAACAAAGAAATCCAACATAACGAACTTATTCCTATAAACATAACAAAGAAATCCAACATAACGAACTTATTGCTATAAACATAACAAAGAAATCAAACATAACGAACTTATTGCTATAAACATAACAAAGAAATCAAACATAACGAACTTATTGCTATAAACATAACAAAGAAATCCAACATAACGAACTTATTGCTATAAACATAACAAAGAAATCAAACATAACGAACCTCTTGCTATAAACATAACGAAGAAATAAAACATAACGAACTTATTACTATAAACATAACGAAGAAATAAAACATAACGAACTTATTACTATAAACATAACAAAGAAATCAAACATAACGAACTTATTGCTATAAACATAACGAAGAAATCAAACATAACGACCTTATTGCTATAAACATAACGAAGAAATCAAACATAACGAACTTATTGCTATAAACAAAACGAAGAAATAAAACATAACGAACGTATTGCTATAAACATAACGAAGAAATCAAACATAACGAACTTATTACTATAAACATAACAAAGAAATCAAACATAACGAACGTATTGCTATAAACATAACGAAGAAATAAAACATAACGAACGTATTGCTATAAACATAACAAAGAAATCAAACATAACGAACTTATTGCTATAAACATAACAAAGAAATCAACCATAACGAACGTATTACTATAAAAATAACAAAGAAATAAAACATAACGAACTTATTGCTATAAACATAACAAAGAAATCAAACATAACGAACTTATTGCTATAAACATAACAAAGAAATCAAACATAACGAACTTATTGCTATAAACATAACAAAGAAATCAAACATAACGAACTTATTGCTATAAACATAACAAAGAAATCCAACATAACGAACTTATTCCTATAAACATAACAAAGAAATCCAACATAACGAACTTATTGCTATAAACATAACAAAGAAATCAAACATAACGAACTTATTGCTATAAACATAACAAAGAAATCAAACATAACGAACTTATTGCTATAAACATAACAAAGAAATCCAACATAACGAACTTATTGCTATAAACATAACAAAGAAATCAAACATAACGAACCTCTTGCTATAAACATAACGAAGAAATAAAACATAACGAACTTATTACTATAAACATAACGAAGAAATAAAACATAACGAACTTATTACTATAAACATAACAAAGAAATCAAACATAACGAACTTATTGCTATAAACATAACGAAGAAATCAAACATAACGACCTTATTGCTATAAACATAACGAAGAAATCAAACATAACGAACTTATTGCTATAAACAAAACGAAGAAATAAAACATAACGAACGTATTGCTATAAACATAACGAAGAAATCAAACATAACGAACTTATTACTATAAACATAACAAAGAAATCAAACATAACGAACGTATTGCTATAAACATAACGAAGAAATAAAACATAACGAACGTATTGCTATAAACATAACAAAGAAATCAAACATAACGAACTTATTGCTATAAACATAACAAAGAAATCAACCATAACGAACGTATTACTATAAAAATAAAAAAGAAATAAAACATAACGAACTTATTGCTATAAACATAACAAAGAAATCAAACATAACGAACTTATTGCTATAAACATAACAAAGAAATCAAACATAACGAACTTATTGCTATAAACATAACAAAGAAATCAAACATAACGAACTTATTGCTATAAACATAACAAAGAAATAAAACATAACGAACGTATTACTATAAAAATAACAAAGAAATCAAACATAACGAGCTTATTACTATAAAAAT
Organism: Euprymna scolopes; assembly: GCF_053919585.1. Classification (NCBI taxonomy): domain Eukaryota; kingdom Metazoa; phylum Mollusca; class Cephalopoda; order Sepiida; family Sepiolidae; genus Euprymna; species Euprymna scolopes. The sequence continues at coordinate 128,554,157 of NC_136500.1, read as the reverse complement.
AACAAAGAAATCCAACATAACGCACTTATTGCTATAAACATAACCAAGAAATCAAACATAACGAACTTATTGCTATAAACATAACAAAGAAATCAAACATAACGAACTTATTGCTATAAACATAACAAAGAAATCAAACATAACGAACTTATTGCTATAAACATAACAAAGAAATCAAACATAACGAACTTATTGCTATAAACATAACAAAGAAATCAAACATAACGAACTTATTGCTATAAACATAACGAAGAAATCAAACATAACGAACTTATTGTTATAAACATAACAAAGAAATCAAACATAACGAACTTATTGCTATAAACATAACGAAGAAATAAAACATAACGAACTTATTACTATAGAAATAACGAAGAAATCAAACATAACGAGCTTATTGCTATAAACATAACAAAGAAATCAAACATAACGAGCTTATTGCTATAAACATAACAAAGAAATCAAACATAACGAACGTATTGCTATAAACATAACAAAGAAATCAAACATAACGAACTTATTGCAATAAACATAACAAAGAAATCAAACATAACGAACTTATTGCTATAAACATAACAAAGAAATCAAACATAACGAACTTATTGCTATAAACATAACGAAGAAATAAAACATAACGAACTTATTACTATAAACATAACGAAGAAATAAAACATAACGAACTTATTGCTATAAACATAACAAAGAAATAAAACATAACGAACTTATTACTATAAACATAACAAAGAAATCAAACATAACGAGCTTATTGCTATAAACATAACAAAGAAATCAAACATAACGAGCTTATTGCTATAAACATAACAAAGAAATCAACCATAACGAACGTATTGCTATAAACATAACAAAGAAATCAAACATAACGCACTTATTTCTATAAACATAACAAAGAAATCAAACATAACGAACTTATTGCTATAAACATAACAAAGAAATCAAACATAACGAACTTATTGCTATAAACATAACAAAGAAATCCAACATAACGAACTTATTGCTATAAACATAACAAAGAAATCCAACATAACGAACTTATTGCTATAAACATAACAAAGAAATCAAACATAACGAACTTATTGCTATAAACATAACAAAGAAATCAAACATAACGAACTTATTGCTATAAACATAACAAAGAAATCCAACATAACGAACTTATTGCTATAAACATAACAAAGAAATCAAACATAACGAACCTCTTGCTATAAACATAACGAAGAAATAAAACATAACGAACTTATTACTATAAACATAACGAAGAAATAAAACATAACGAACTTATTACTATAAACATAACAAAGAAATCAAACATAACGAACTTATTGCTATAAACATAACGAAGAAATCAAACATAACGACCTTATTGCTATAAAAATAACGAAGAAATCAAACATAACGAACTTATTGCTATAAACAAAACGAAGAAATAAAACATAACGAACGTATTGCTATAAACATAACGAAGAAATCAAACATAACGAACTTATTACTATAAACATAACAAAGAAATCAAACATAACGAACGTATTGCTATAAACATAACGAAGAAATAAAACATAACGAACGTATTGCTATAAACATAACAAAGAAATCAAACATAACGAACTTATTACTATAAACATAACGAAGAAATCAAACATAACGAACTTATTACTATAAACATAACAAAGAAATAAAACATAACGAACTTATTACTATAAACATAACGAAGAAATCACACATAACGAACTTATTGCTATAAACCTAACAAAGAAATCCAACATAACGAACGTATTGCTATAAACATAACGAAGAAATCAAACATAACGAACTTATTGCTATAAACAAAACGAAGAAATCAAACATAACGAACAAGTAAAACTTTTCCAAAATTGGCTCATGATGTCTATTTTCATCATTCAAAGGGTCAGTAATGGTAGCAGCACCGGTGTCACATTCCATGTGACCTAACTGGTCAGATATATCAGAACGAGGCTTGTCTGCTGGACCTACATATCTCAGCTGCACATAAATGTCTTCGACATATATGCACAATAAATACAAACTCCGATACGAATCCCCGACCAGAGAACAAATGGAGACTGTTTGGTTGTTGCCTAAGAAGGAGAAACTAGTGACACTATGCATGAAAGAATTGATAAAGGTATTTTCATGTGTGATTTTTTTTTAACAGTGGAAAGAAACTCGCCTTGTTTTCGGCTGACTTAGCAATGCCCTTAATGTATTTTATCCAATTCATGTTGCTGGTGAATGTTAAGCAGAGGGATTTGAACGGTGAACTCCCAGGAAGGGTTAGGGTTAGGGTTAGGGTAAGGTCTTATTACTAATCGTATCAATACTATCTAGGTACATTGCTGTGACCTGTGGTGAATTTTAATCAGAAAACTATTCGAAAAAGAACGCAATTACACAATCAATAATCAACCAATAATCAATCAGCTGGAAAGAAAAAAAAACAACAAAGTGATTCATATAGGATTTAAGGGTAACAGGCACATGGGGGTCATTCATTTTACTTCAGTCGAAATTCTCAGAAATCAAGGGCCCACTAACACTTTAATGCTATATAAGATATTTAATGCTAGATAAGATATTTATATATATATATATATATATATATATATATATATATATATATATATATATATATATAAGATACATAGATATTCGAATGTTCTATTACAGGTCCTTATCTTTCAAATGGTGAGTTAGTAAAGAAATTGAGAAAAATTGGCTTCTCCCAAATACTATACGCTGTAGTATATCTTTCATTTTGGTCTCTTTATCTTACTGGATTCCAGGACAAGAATTGATCTAGTCTGGTGGATTATCAAGCTTCGTGCGATTACTTGAGGTAACATCACTTGGAGAAGCTGCACCATTCCTTATAAAAGCTAATGTGAATCAGCCATAGTGAGGAGATCTTATTTGGGTAGAGAATACTATGGGTTTTTTTTTTCATATTTGGTCAGGGTTTCTATGGAAAAAGTATCCTCATACCAGGTTGTTCTGAGAAACCCCTGTATAAAGGGATCTAAGACACTCAGGGATAGTGTCTTGTGGGAATTCACGTTCTCTCCGGTAGGCATTCAAGTTCCCTGTGTGTCTCCGTGTGAGTGTGTAAAACTACGTTCATACTAGTTTTGTTTCTTCCCGATTCCTTTTAGAATAACATTATTTATTTCTTTATCCCGTTTTTTTCTCGACTTATTTTGAAGTGACTATTTATTGGTCCAAGCTAATCGTGGGGTACAAGAGAAAAAAACTGCACAGTATTATTTCTTGCATTGAAAAGGTTAGAGACTGGTTTCAAAATCAAGTATTTCTTTACAACCTATTTCTTACAGAAGAGACATTGCGAGTCTATCCCTGCTCTATTGTTATATGTCCCCGATTTATCGGAGAGGGACCGATGTTTTCAGTGGCGCCCTTACGTCCCTGTGTATGTCCTCCGTGCGTCCGTTATTCCGGACGATTGCCAGATAACCGTCCATTAGTTTTTCCTGAAATTTTGCCACAAGTTTTATTTCATTAAATAGATGTGCACAGTAAAAAAAAAAAAATTACGAAAATTCCTGTTGCGTCCCCGGGGACTCAAAAGAGGTCAAAAATGCCCCCAAAAATGACAACTTTTGCCCTGTAACTTTTGATCCATCCATTGGATTTTTCTGAAACTTGGCCAAAATGTATAGCCCATTGTTCTTAATATAAATCCAGTATGGGTGACTTTGGCAAAATTTTGGTTCGGGTCCCTGGGAACTTTTAGTGCTAAAAGCGCCATTTTTGTGGCTCTTTTTTCATATTTTCCAGCAAAAACTCTACATGACTGACTATACAGTGGTTTTTCACAGTGGTCAACTTAAATATACATTTACGGCCGTAAAATGCACCGTTATCTAATTAAACTGGGATTCGGCGTCCCCAGGGGCTAAAAAGAGGTTTTAAAATGTCCCTAAATGGCAAAAAATGACACATTTTTTCTCATAGCGTTTGATCCATCCATTAAATTTTCCTGGCACTTGGCCAAAATGTGGAGGCCATTGTTCTTAATATAAATTCAGTATGGATGACTCTGGCAAAATTCTGGTTCGCATCCCTTGCGACTTTTAGGTTTAAAAAACATGCCTTTTTCGAACTCTTTTTTTCATATTACTCAAAAACTTGATATGTATCTTTACATAGAGGGGTTCTATGGTGCTGAAATCAAATATATATGTCTTAAGGAAGGGATTCGGCGTTTTCAAGAGCTCAAAATGGGTAAAAAATTCCCCAAAATTGCAAAAAATGACAGTTTTTACCCCATAACTTTTGCCCCATCCATGAAATTTTTTTAAAACTTTGCAAAAATGTGAAGGCAACGTTGGCCCTTTACACTTCTCACATTCATCATTTCTTCACTATTTTTGTGGCATCATCTCACATGCAGCACCAGAAGAGGAACATGCACGTACGGCTTCTTTTTTTAAATGTGTTTGACTAAGCATCAATCTATTGTTTCCTCGTACAACATATTCACGACAAACAGCCATCTAGCTACTACCATTGTCAAACATTCCCCTGCTATCTACCTGAACCTAAAACTCAACGCAACGATATTTCGTCGGTGGAACAGGGACTGAAGGTAAGATGGCAGTTCGGGACCTATTAGGTTGGCGACTCTCTATTGGACCCTGTCCAGGAGCGAGAAACTAGTAGCAGATGCACCAGCCCAAATGTGACAGCAGTACTCCATACATGGGCGAATGGTGACTTTGTAGAGATACAGGATACTTTCCGACGTAAGTAACTTTCTAGCATGGTAGATAGAGCCCACCTTCTTCACAGCGGCTTTGGCAATGCTCTCAATGTATCTATTCCAACTCATGTTTCCTGTGAACGTTAAGCCAAGGAGCTTGAACGAAGTGCTTTCAGGTAAAATATCTCTAGCCATATCTATTGGTGCTTGGTAAGGTTTCATGTAATTATTAAAGGAAACGAGCTTTGTTTTGGCAGCGTTGAACGTTACCGTCCATTTCTGACCCCATTCCACTACAGACTGAAGGTCTTCCTCTAGGGTTTTGGCCATTACCTAAGATATGTGCTCATTAATTTTCCCTACGTGCTTGTTATAGAGCGTGGTGTCGTCGGAAAATATACCCATCTCAGTGGCAATTTTATCAGGTAAGTAATTTATGAACATCAGAAATAATAAAGGTCTAAGAATCGATCCTTGAGGTACCCCCGCATTTATATAAAATTTTTGGGATGTACGCCCATCGAGGACAATCTGGATTCTTCTCTCATTTAAGAAGGATCTAATTATGTTAGGCTAAATATTTATATACATATATACATACACTGTTTTATTTATATATAGATGTAATAGTTGATATTTTGCCAGTGTTATTTTCTTCATTACCTGCTGATTTTTTCTGTATTCTTGTTGATTTATACTATTTTACCTTTTTTTTTTTCGTTTGTTTGTTTTTGGTGTTTTCAGTTTTCAATTTGATTTCGATTTGTAATTGAAAACGTAAATTTTAGTGGCTATATTTAGTTTGAATCGCCTTAGAAAAAACTATGAATTTATTCTCTCTCTTGAAATTATTTTCGCTTCTACGAATTCTTTTACAATGACATCGATATTTTTTTTTACAATATTAACTTTTTTTTTATGTCGACTGTAAATAAAGTACCAAATCAATTGATGTCAACACAAATAGCGACCAAAAAAGTTGACCATTAAAAAAACGTTAAAAAAAAAAAAAACTCAAATGAAACAGAGCAGATTTCCTGCCGCGTCTATCTCGTTCGAATTTCCGTTTCCGGAAACTCAATAAGGACGGAATGTGTGTGCATGTGTGTGTGTGTGTGTGTGTGTGTGTGTGTGTGGTGGTTAAGGGTGTGTTGGTGGGGATGAAAACAAGAAAATTGAAATTCAATAAAGTTTTCGTAGTTCTTTTTTTATTTAATTAACAGAAAACGTTGTATTTTAGAATTGATTATGAAATTTATTTTTAGCTTCCTTCCTATCATAAATAACTGTTGGCAATGATGTTATTATTTACGTCCCTTGCCATGATGACAAAAACACGGTGATTTATTTATCGCAGTGTATATTGTTCTCCAACTAGAAGGTCACAGTATCAGAAAGACTATATAGTTACTAAAAGGTGACGTCTTATATCTATGTCTCTCTCTCTCTCTATATATATATATATATATATATATATATATATATATGTGTGTGTGTGTGTGTGTGTGTGTATGTGTGTGTGCCTATGTCTGTGTGTCTGTTTGAGTGTGTACACGTGTCACTAAAATGTCTATAATGGTTTTGCACATTCTGAACCATACGTTCTTATATATATATATATATATATATATATATATATATATAATAATAATAAATTCCACAGCCAAACAACGTCGCAGCGCACAAGAGCCATGACAGTCAAAGAACCGGAAGTCCAAGACTCGAGTTTCGCCCTCATTTGGGGTCATCAGTTAGACACATCCGAACTCAGGATTCGAAACCCGAGCCTCTTGCATGCAAGGCAAGCACTCTACGAACTGAGCAAACGTTATAATATATATATATATATATATATATATATATATATATATATATATATATATATATATATATATATATATATATATATATATATATATATATATATATATATATATATATATATATATATATATATGATTAGTTTTTTTGGAAAAAGAATTCCAGCAGAGTGCTCAATTAAAAGGAAAATCCAAATTTTAAGAGCGTACTTAACTTTTGTGTACAGAAAGTTGTTAGTTGAGACAGGTCATTGGTACCGTCGGTTTCAAGCCCGATAATAAGGCCCGTTTAAGGTATCCTTATCGAGCTCTCTTCAGCCAATATTCGTCTATCTTATAACCGGAAGTGTGAAGTATATATACCTCGCGAATCCACGTTCAAATCTCGTTTTGTTTAACCCCCCCCTTTTTTTTTTTTTTTTTTTTATCTATCTATATCTCTATATATCTCTCTCTCTCTCTCTCTCTCTATATATATATATATATATATATATATATATATATATATATATATATATATATATATATATATATATATATATATCGGGTAATGTAATACCTAATTTTCAACTTTGAATTATTTAAATTTAAGATCTAATTTCGAAAAAATGTTTTTTTTAATATATGAATCGATTTTAATTTGAACCCCATTTAATTTTAAAATCTCTTTCCTTATGTATAAAAACTTTAAAATCTGTATTGGTATCGGTTAAAAACTTAAAAATTCGTTTAATTATATCGAACATTTAAAAATTTCCAAAAATACGTTTAAAGTTTTAAAAAATATATTTTTAATTATATCGAATCACGTTTAAAAATTTCGAAATACGTTTAAAAATTATTTTTTAAAAACCCAAATCTTTCAAGGTTTGGGGAAGTGAGTATTTATCTATCCTAAGTGATTTCCCTAGTTTATTAACATTATTATATTTTTCTATAGTTTTAAATTCGAAATAGATTATAAATTACATTTATAAAATATAATATATATATATATATGACATTAATTAAAAATCTATAATATAATTGCGATTAAAATCCAAGTTTACCGACTAATTATTTATGTATTTACAATTTTTTTTCCTTATATATATATATATATATATATATATATAAAAACAACATCTAAGTGTTGTTCTTTTCATTGATCCAATTTATTAGGAGACCCTTCCTTCTATGTATGCAACTTTTCAAAGCTTCACTCCTCACATTTAAACATTTTATTTTTGGGTCATGAATGGACCGGAGGATGTAGTATTTCTCTGCGTTACAGAGTGAGCATTGACTTAATTCCGGGACGTAGGCTGGTCTATGCTCTATTTTTCTCCATTTTATGGAAAAGGGTGTATTTTTTTCTTTAAGCTCCCACACGCGGGTAGCTAATGCTGTATTCATCCTTGTTTTAGCTCTAAAGGAGCTCATATGTGCATAATATCTTTGTTTAAATTGGCCTTTTGTCATACCTATATATATTTCCGGTATATTTGTGGATTGTTCCGTTACTGTGGCCTCATAGACAAGGGATTCAGCTTTACAATTACCCTCCAATGGACAGCTATTTTTGGTCCTGCAAGAGCAGCCTGCGTTATCTATCTTTTTTGGTTCTTTGGATATTATCGACTTTATTGATGGAGCTGTCGAGTAACTAACTTTCACCGTGTTTCTATTAAAAAGTTTATGTAGTCTATGTGTTCTTGGAAAATGTTTGTCTAGAAGGCTAAGAAAACAATGCCCTACTCTAGTTTTAGTGTTCAATGAAAACGGAGGTAAGAACCAGATTATTTTCCGTTTCCTCTTTCGTTTTATATTTTCTTTATTCTGGGTTTGTTGAAATTTTATGTTTTCATTGAACCCACTTTGATGCAGTGCGTCATTATAATATGGTGCTGCTTTCTCGAACACTTCAGCGTTCGAAGAAAGCCGTGAAATCCTTTGGCTAATGTTCGCTACCATATTTTTAAACACTGTGGGTGGGTGGCATGAACCCTTATTTATATACATGAGTTTTTCATTTAGTTTGTGAAAGGGTTTGTGTATTTTCTTCTCGAGATCTAGAGTGGCATCTAAAAAATCTACTCTATCTAAATTTGTCTGTATTATTATTTTAAAGCATAGTTCCTTAAAAAATTCAGTTAGGTCTTTTCTAAGCCTGTCTAGTGCACATCCATTGTAGTCACGCGATAGGCAAAGTCCATCATCTCTATATAATCCAAAAAAGTGATCTGGGAATTTATATTTCATGGTCTCCAGTAGAAAAAGTCCAACCAGATCGCAGATATCAGCACTGTCATACGCCCCCATCGCGACGTCAAAGGGGTCTTCGGGGTTTGATTTTTTGACCCACGTTTTATCGTCAAAAAATAAAAGGGTCTGTCGAGCTTGCATGATTGTTTCCTTATCGAGCTCACTTATCTTTCTATATTTTGATGCGAAGATCGACGATTTTTCTAGGATTTCCTTAGTGATTGAAGGGTAAAAAACATAACTGAACCACACATTGAAGGGTTTAAAAACATAACTGAACCACACAAATGTAAGTTTACACAACTGGATATCGTCGATTCAATCACTAAGGAAATCCTAGAAAAATCGTTGATCTTCGCATCAAAATATAGAAAGATAAGTGAGCTCGATAAGGAAACAATCATGCAAGCTCGACAGACCCTTTTATTTTTTGACGATAAAACGTGGGTCAAAAAATCAAACCCCGAAGACCCCTTTGACGTCGCGATGGGGGCGTATGACAGTGCTGATATCTGCGATCTGGTTGGACTTTTTCTACTGGAGACCATGAAATATAAATTCCCAGATCACTTTTTTGGATTATATAGAGATGATGGACTTTGCCTATCGCGTGACTACAATGGATGTGCACTAGACAGGCTTAGAAAAGACCTAACTGAATTTTTTAAGGAACTAGGCTTTAAAATAATAATACAGACAAATTTAGATAGAGTAGATTTTTTAGATGCCACTCTAGATCTCGAGAAGAAAATACACAAACCCTTTCACAAACTAAATGAAAAACTCATGTATATAAATAAGGGTTCATGCCACCCACCCACAGTGTTTAAAAATATGGTAGCGAACATTAGCCAAAGGATTTCACGGCTTTCTTCGAACGCTGAAGTGTTCGAGAAAGCAGCACCATATTATAATGACGCACTGCATCAAAGTGGGTTCAATGAAAACATAAAATTTCAACAAACCCAGAATAAAGAAAATATAAAACGAAAGAGGAAACGGAAAATAATCTGGTTCTTACCTCCGTTTTCATTGAACACTAAAACTAGAGTAGGGCATTGTTTTCTTAGCCTTCTAGACAAACATTTTCCAAGAACACATAGACTACATAAACTTTTTAATAGAAACACGGTGAAAGTTAGTTACTCGACAGCTCCATCAATAAAGTCGATAATATCCAAAGAACCAAAAAAGATAGATAACGCAGGCTGCTCTTGCAGGACCAAAAATAGCTGTCCATTGGAGGGTAATTGTAAAGCTGAATCCCTTGTCTATGAGGCCACAGTAACGGAACAATCCACAAATATACCGGAAATATATATAGGTATGACAAAAGGCCAATTTAAACAAAGATATTATGCACATATGAGCTCCTTTAGAGCTAAAACAAGGATGAATACAGCATTAGCTACCCGCGTGTGGGAGCTTAAAGAAAAAAATACACCCTTTTCCATAAAATGGAGAAAAATAGAGCATAGACCAGCCTACGTCCCGGAATTAAGTCAATGCTCACTCTGTAACGCAGAGAAATACTACATCCTCCGGTCCATTCATGACCCAAAAATAAAATGTTTAAATGTGAGGAGTGAAGCTTTGAAAAGTTGCATACATAGAAGGAAGGGTCTCCTAATAAATTGGATCAATGAAAAGAACAACACTTAGATGTTGTTTATATATATATATATATATATAAGGAAAAAAATTGTAAATACATAAATAATTAGTCGGTAAACTTGGATTTTAATCGCAATTATATTATAGATTTTTAATTAATGTCATATATATATATATATATATTATATTTTATAAATGTAATTTATAATCTATTTCGAATTTAAAACTATAGAAAAATATAATAATGTTAATAAACTAGGGAAATCACTTAGGATAGATAAATACTCACTTCCCCAAACCTTGAAAGATTTGGGTTTTTAAAAAATAATTTTTAAACGTATTTCGAAATTTTTAAACGTGATTCGATATAATTAAAAATATATTTTTTAAAACTTTAAACGTATTTTTGGAAATTTTTAAATGTTCGATATAATTAAACGAATTTTTAAGTTTTTAACCGATACCAATACAGATTTTAAAGTTTTTATACATAAGGAAAGAGATTTTAAAATTAAATGGGGTTCAAATTAAAATCGATTCATATATTAAAAAAAACATTTTTTCGAAATTAGATCTTAAATTTAAATAATTCAAAGTTGAAAATTAGGTATTACATTACCCGATATATATATATATATATATATATATATATATATATATATATATATATATATATAGATATAGATAGATAAAAAAAAAAGGGGGGGGTTAAACAAAACGAGATTTGAACGTGGATTCGCGAGGTATATATACTTCACACTTCCGGTTATAAGATAGACGAATATTGGCTGAAGAGAGCTCGATAAGGATACCTTAAACGGGCCTTATTATCGGGCTTGAAACCGACGGTACCAATGACCTGTCTCAACTAACAACTTTCTGTACACAAAATATATATATATATATATATATATAATCTCTTGTTTAGTCTTATAGTTGGTATATATATATATAATCTCTTGTTTAGTTCGCCAGTTAGAAAGACAGACAGACAGATAGATAGATAGATAGATAGATAGATAGATAGATAGATAGATAGATAGATAGATAGATAGATAATTTACTAATCTGCTCGGCAACTATATAACCGTTGGGGAGAATTCAGCTCGTCACAAGAGCTGAATTGATTGAAATACAAATTAAAATTAACTCGATCAAGAAGAGCTTCTCTTTAACCGATCGTCTCCTAAGCGCAACATCAGAACAGATACTTCGCTTTAATCCTGGCATATTTTTTTATGTAAATCACTCTGCACAAGGCACCAAGCTACTTTATAAAAGGGGCTAAATATTGCAACCTCAAGATCAAAAACTGGCCAACGATAAATGTTATGTGGACAGATTCCAACTCAGAAAACAGCAATACTTTCCCCTTTGTCAGAAACATCGCTCATGAAATGTGAGAACTAAAGAACAGCATAAAGGAAGTGACAGGTACAAGGCTGCCGAAATTATGTAATTATTAACTCAAAGGGTACAATCATTTGGTCAAACTTCTGTTTTCAAATTCGTCGATGTAACTTTATAAAAAGGGAGTATCCATCCGTCATGCGGTCGTTACGTTAATCGGGCTTTGTTGTTTACAGTTCTGTCATGTTTAAGTGTTTCTGTACTAATGTAATAACGATGGGGGGAGGATTACACACGTACCTGCGTCACGGAATCATTAATGTAATCCCCCTGTGGGCAGATTGTTATCCGCCAATCCTAATCTCGGTGTTTACTTGTTTAACTCCCTCTAGTGATGGACCCCTCAAAATGTAACCAAACGCTTACTGGTCACTAAAAATTTCAGCTCTGATGCCCAGAGCCCACAAAACCTGTACGATTCAATGTCTATGTAGCATTTCTTTTTACAGGTTGGCTAGTCGTCTGTTGTCCGACGTTGTGATTGAGTTCCTCCGTTCGTATATGCTCTGGTGATGATGCTATGCCACTTCTCTGAAGCTTCTGTTTGGGTATTAAGTTTTAAGGAAATCAATTTTGTTATTTTGAAAATAAACAAGAAATCAATGATTAACGAAAACGGAGATCATTTTCTTAACAAAATAATTATTTGCATAAAATAACTTCAGATGCAATTCGTTCAAATAAAAGTTTAAAAATTTGGTTGTTCGTTGGTTTTTAAAAAAAACAAACTAATGTTCTTGGATGTAGAATGTTCAATTTAATTCGATTTTTTATTGCAAAATTTAAGACAATGTTTATAGGTTTCTGTCTAATTGGCTAGTCATGGGGAAATTTTCTCTTTCCACTATGCTCTGTCGGGGGTCACCAGTTTTCACTGACGGCCCTAAGCCGATGTGTGATGTTTCGAAGCCAGCATACGAAGTTTTTCCTATGTGCTAAAACAAGTATTTTTTTATGAAAACCACAAATTCTGCTCCCATATATTTAATATGAGCACTTTCTCGCTTCTCTTTTATTTCCATTTTCTTCCTTTCTCTCTCCCGGTGTCCTTCGATCTTCATCTCCTCTTCGTCTTAAGGCTCGGTTAGCTTTCTTTCTTTTTCTCAAGAAAATATCTCTTATCAGCTATTTGGGTGGTCCGTTCTCCCTACCTCGCTTCACCCAAACAGACATGACAATTATCCGTTGGTTTACTTACTTAAACAATCATCGAAATTAGACTTTGTATTTTTTTTTATTCTTTTTCGGCATTAGACTGATTTGGCGGCAATTCCCGCTTATATCACTAAAGCCGTATAAAAACTGTCATCCTCATTTAATATTGATAGACTTTTCTGACATACAGGAATTTTAGGGCACGTGAACTTTTTACCAAGTGTCAACCACACTTGATTCCTAGTTTACCATCAAGGTAATATGGTGTCGCCCGGCGTCAGGTCTAGTTTTCCACTAATAATTCATCGCTTATCTATGAAGGCCTGATCACCGCTCGGGAGTAAGTATTAATTGTTTTTTGTTTTGTTTTTTCAGGTGAATAATTAGATTATCATCTTGACAATTACAGATGGTGGTTGGAACTTAGCAAACTTTGATTAATCGAAAAGACGACTAGAACATTTCCATGTAATCAACAGTTTTGATATATACTTTTTTCACAGGATGATTATCGCAAACGCAGGAGATGTCTATTGTTTTTAGTTTTGAAAATACCAGTGCTGTAGATAGAAGGAAAAGAGGGATCAGGTAGAGAGTTCCACAACCTTGCAGTTCTTGGAATGAAGCTACTGTAATATGAAACTATATTATAGTGAGTTATTAAGACAACCTTGCAGTTCTTGGAATGAAGCTACTGTAATATGAAACTATATTATAGTGAGTTATTAAGCTAGTGAGGCTGCTATAATAGCTGCTGTTCCCCAACTACCAGTCCTCCATGAGCTAGATTACGACATCACCATCGATGAAGTACACAAGACCATCAAGCTACTGAGGAACAACAAAGCCCCCGGCGTGGATGGGCTACCTTCAGAAATCTTCAGATGCGGTGGTGACTCACTAACTGAGGAACTCCATCATCTCTTCTCAATCTGCTGGAATGAAGGTACTATTCCCGATGAACTTCGTAACGCCAACATAGTTACCCTGTATAAGAACAAAGGGTTTCGCTGCGACTGCAACAACTACCGTGGCATATCTCTACTTTCCCAGCCTGGAAAGATCTATGCCCGCTTAGTCCTGCCACGTCTCCAGATTATTGCCAACAGAATTCTTCCTGAGAGTCAATGTGGCTTTCGACCTGGCCGCTCTACCACTGACATGATCTTTTCTGTTCGTCAGATCCAGGAGAAATGCATTGAGCAAGGCCGTCCTCTCTATGCAGTTTTCGTTGACTTGACGAAGGCCTTTGATTATGTTAGCAGATCAGGGCTATTTCTAGTCCTCCGTCTACTGGGCTGCCCTCCCAAACTCCTGAAAACCATACAAGAATTTCACGATCAGATGAAGGCTACAGTACAGTTTGAGGGCTCTCGTTCTAAAGAGTTCCCCATCTCTTGTGGTGTCAAGCAAGGCTGCGTGTTAGCTCCTACTCTGTTCGGAATATATTTCTCAGCTGTTCTGCGCCGAGCCTTCCCAAACCCAACTGGAGTGCTCCTTCACACTCGCAGTACTGGAGGCCTATTCAACCTGGCCAGGCTACGCTCAAAAACTATGGTTAACCGCGTACAGATCCGTGAACTCCTGTACGCTGATGATGCTGCCTTCATCGCCAACTCGGAGGTTGAGCTTCAGGCAATGTGCTCCTCCTTTGCTTCTGCCTGCGAGGAGTTTGGTCTCAAAATCAGCCTAGGCAAGACGGTGGTCTTTGCCCAGCCTGCTGGGCTTTCACCCATAATAACCGTAAACAATCATGTACTGTCAAACGTCACCAAGTTCACTTACTTGGGTTCTACAGTTGATAACACCAACAGTCTTGATTGTGAACTGGACTCCCGCATTGGAAAGGCATCAACAACTTTCGGCAGGCTTAGTGAGAGAGTCTGGAAGAACAAGTCCCTCTCGCTACACCTAAAGATCAAGGTTTACGAGGCCTGCATCCTCAGCACTCTCCTGTATGGCAGTGAGACTTGGTGCACCTACCGCCGACACGAACACCGTCTGAACGCCTTCCACTTCCGATGCCTGCGCACAATTCTTGGATTCACATGGAAGGATCATGTACCAAACACAGCTATCCTCTCCACGACCAAGAGTACTGACATGTACACAGTGCTGCGCATCCGTCGCTTACGTTGGGCTGGCCACACCTGCCGCATGGACGACAGCCGGCTACCAAAAGCACTTCTCTTTGGAGAGATAGCTGATGCCCCTCGCTGTGCTGGCAGGCCACGCCTCCGCTACAAGGATGTCCTGAAACGTGACCTCCAGGTCTTCGGCATCCCTCACAACACTTGGGAAACCTCTGCCGGCAACCGAGCAAAGTGGCAAGCTGCTATAAGATCTGGTGCCAAAAGATCCTGCCAGCAATACACAGACTTCCTGAACTGTAGAAGACTGAAGCGCCTTGCCAATCGTCGTCCTCGACGTTAAGGGCCTATGATGATGATGATTAAGACAGAGAATTGATGGCGACTCCTAGACTAACGAGCCAAACGAGCTGAAACAAAGGAAGCAGAGACTATATAAGACAATTCTTAAAAACACGTGATATAATAGGATTTATAGAAATAACAGAGACTACAAACATAACGTCTTTGAGAGAGATTTTATTGAGGAAAGGGTGGGAGCCAATCAAATGATAGATACGTTTCTGCAATTTATAAAAAATCTTCAAACGAGACAGAGATTAACTAGCATGACAATGATACTCTATACATGGTTTGGCGATATTAGTTGTAGCTATACGAGGTTTCGCTGTGAATGCTTAAAACAAGAAATTAGAGCCCAGATAGGCACAAAATAAATGATAAACTAGAAAAATAGATTCTGTCCCCTTGGGTGTTAAAATAGTATTTCCAGCGCTGACTGCGCATGTTGAATAATTGCAGGTTATTTAAATATATTCAGACATGTTTACGAACGTTGTTCCCTAGCGGCCAGTCTGCCACGTCTAAATTTCGAATAAAACTTCCGTCGGTCTGTCACGTTAAAATCTGAAATAATATTTTTATCCATAATCGCAGAGTATTGTTTACTCTTTTTCGCTCCCTCCCCCCCCAAAAAAAATAATATTGTAACTTGAATGTAAGGGCTACTATTTGGATTCATGTCTATCAGGGTACTATTGGGAGTAATGGGATGTATGTTTACATTACATTAAAACCCTTGCAATCTAGTAGAGTAGGAACTATGGAGGAAATTTCAAAATCCGGCAGTGTTTGGGGAAAAATATTAGAGTAGAAATCTTTCCGGCATCTATGGTCCTGATTAGTGAAAAAATGTATTTTGCTACTTGCCAGGTTAGTAAGTTTGTCAAGGGGTATATGTGTTACGAGATCATTTCATTTAAGTATTTTACAGATTCAATATTGCAGTGGTAAAATAGAGGTTCAGGACCTTTTTTCTGGTCACTTTTTAAGACTAGAAACTAGTTGTAGGTGAACCAGCAAAGATGTGGCAACAATATATCATACATAGGCGAATTTGATTGTATTTTGCTACTTGTCAGGTTAGTTTGTCAAGGAGGTGCATGTGTTACGAGCTCAGTTCATTTAAGTACTTTAGAGATACAATATTGCTGTGGTGGAATAGGGGCTGGGAGTTGGTTGATGGTTCAGAACCTGTTAGATTTAAGACTCTTTTCTGGACACTGAGAAACTCGTTCTAGATGCACCAGCAAAGACGTGGCAACAATATATCATACATAGGCGAATTGTGGATTTATAAATATATAATATACTCTTTAGAGGGATTTCACTATATTTGCAGCAGCCTTGGCAATGTAATCTATGTATTTGGTCCAATGCATATTGGCTGTGAATATTACGTCAGGTACTTTGAAGAATGAGCTGTCTGATAGCGTATTATATGCCATGGTAATCGGTGGTTGAGGTTGCTTGTAATTGTACATTTTTTTCTTTAAGGGCACGGATTGTTTTTGTCAATCAGCTCGGATACCATTAAAAAGTAAGCCAGTTATTCCGTACGTTTTTTTTTTGAACCTTGGTAATCTTGAGGATGTTTTCTTTTCCGCATTATCGCCTTGTGCCACACTTCAAATGAAAATGAATAAATGTCACTTATGTTACTTAATATTCTCCCGTTTTATATTGTTGCATAGTCACGTATCAAATCGACGTATAGACATGTGTTGTATAGAGGGGTTATCACACGGGAATATGCGACAATAAACGTACTTACTATAAAAGATGAAAATGCTCCATACCTTTTTTTTTCTCCGGTGTTCTTCTGTTTTCACTACTCGCCTCTGTGATTAAACATGCAATAACCAATACCATAAACGATTAACACCACAGACACTTAAATTGTCGTTTTTTTGTTTTTTTTTTTTGTGAAAACACAGAACAACACTTTATATTTTTAAAATATAAATTTCTTTCAACTGTCTTATGGTATTCACAGAGCCTGCTTACGTGTCTACATGCTTGTTCTTAATGGGCATTTGGCCTTTTTGGCCAAGATCAAAGTGTAGTATCTGCTATTCGGATGCGGCACTTCCATTTCTCGTTCTCTTTCAGTGGAAGAGAAATCCTTCACGACTGAGACAATTTTTATTTTTGTACCTTTTCTCCGCGTTAAAAAACGAGCCTGGTGTCTAACTCTGCCCCGTGGGGAGGCATTGTAAATGGGTACATGCTTGTTCTTTTCTAACCCCGCTTCCTCGACTTTGAAGAGCTCGTCTGCTCACTGTGGTGACCAAACTTAAACTCTTCAATCTAATCCTCTTGACCTTTTGATCTGTCAGTGCCGTTACGCCATCATCAAACGCACATGTCTCTCAATGTGTGACCTCTGTCACATACGCAACTATTGAAGGTCATTTTCTTTATATTTAACTTAGCTTATTTCTGTAAACATCTTAAGCTAGAGTCCGTTTTTACATTCGATACCAAATATATTCTCTAAACAATAAATAACTTCTAATATAAACTATTTTAACAGTATCATTGGATAAATAAATAAATAAATAAATAGATAGATAGATAGATAGATCGGTAATAAATGATTTAATATTGAACCATGTAATTATCTAAGAATCTCATTTCATACGAGGGACATTTTAAAAAGTAATGCCTCCTATTATTATTCCGCCCATATGTATAAGAACGGATTGCAAATTGCATTGTCATAATCATAGTTTGAAAGTTTCATTTCTTCTGCTCCAGATATTTACGGCATGAGACTCTAAGAAAGCAATTCCTTCAATGGGCGTGCGTCAGAAGCAGAGATACGTTATTGAATTCCCAACAGAAATGCATAGAAAATGGTGTTGACTATGTAGAAAATAGATTCTGAAGCATAAAGCATCGCTCGTTTTAATGGTACCACTCCCGTCTTCGTAGCTCTTCAAACTTTTCAGTTAAAAATAGGATGCTTTACCTTTGTATGACAAAGTGCGTTACGGACTCCCATGTACATCCATCGTTCATCGCTGAAAAAAGTGCATTAACACTGGTAGTGCCTATACAGAAAAAATGAATTCTGTAGCACAAAAGGTCGCTCGTTTTAATGGTACTACTCGCGTCTTCGTACATCTTTAACTGATTGAATTAAAAAATAAAAGACTTTACTTTAAGCATAACCCTTGTATATTCCTTGGTATATTTTATTTACGAGCGATTTTACACTTATCTGAACTCACAAGTAACGTGTTTTTCGTCAAGGGAATCGATCTATGAGAAGGTTTTTTTTATAGTCGTTATATGAAAAAATCATAGGCATTGATTATTTAGATATGTCAAACTAACTCTCTAAAATTGCATTGTTCGTTTGTCTGTCACTCACGAAAAACTGAACAGGTCTTAAAACATCATACTACATTAGATGCGTCCACGTATATCTATAAACTGTCAATCGATCTTTCAAAATAAAGTTTATTCAGCTTGCTTCTATTCTTTTTATTGTTATCGATGAAGCAGGGGTGATTGTACCTATTTACAATGCCTCCCCACGGGACAGAGTTAGACCCCAGGGTCGTTTTTTAACGTGGAGAAAAGGTACACAAATAAAAAAATTGTCTCAGTCGTGAAGGATTTCTCCTCCGCTGAAAGAGAACGAGGAATGGAAGTGCCGCATCTGGAGAAAGGATTCTATGTCAACACCCGTAAATAATTTCTAAACAAATCTTAAAAAAAAAAAAAAAAAAAAACTTCCAAAAGATAATGCGACTTATTCTCTGTAATTCTCTTGTAGATTTAATTTAAAAGAAAAGTAAATAAATAAGCGCACAGAAATAGATTAACTTTGTCCTTTTTTTATATTAAACTGGAAATTTAAATACTCCTCCTCCTCCTCCTCCTCGTCCTCCTCTGCGTATTATTGTTCATCTTGGTGCGGGGCCAAAAGGATATGACGTCATCAGGATATAAATCTATATCGATCGTTCGAAAACACTTAGCTCTCAGCCTTTGCAATGTTCAGGACATTAGAGTTGTTTGGTTGTTTATTTAACTTATCTACAACAGATGAGACACAAGGTCAAACGTTAGTTTTACGAAAGTGTTTAGTAACCGCCACCTCTATTTGAGTTGTTTGTTTTTTATTAGGCGAAGTCATCGTTCATCGAGACCCAGAGGTCACTCAAGGATAAGTGATAACGAGTGTTAAGTGGGCGATGAGACAACACGCTGATGATCGGCAATTGTGATACTTGGGTAGCGTCTGATTATTTAAAGGACAGCTCAGCAGGAATTTGTTTACATTAGGCTTGAAAACAACCATGTTATAGTAAGTTGGAAAGCACCTTCGCGGTATAGCATCCTATGGAGGATTTGTACTAGGAAAGAAACTTTGATCATATGATTTTTACTTAGTTTTAGGCACCAGGAAAATGTTATCAGTCCAAAAAGTCACTTAAGGATGTCGAATTTAAATAGATTCTTTATTTCTTATGATATTTTCTGCAATTTTAAAACAATCTTACTAAGAAGTTGGGACATTAAAAAAGATAATGCAACAATATTTATTTATGAAACATATATATTTTTTTACACAGTGATCACCACTTATCAAGGCCCGGAAGCCACTCAGGGATAAGGGTTATTGCAAGTACATTACGTTAGTGTGTAGATTTGATGAAGTGTTTACTTAAGGGGGCGGTTCATTAGGAATTGTTAACATTGGACTTGAACACATCCAAGTTGTAATCCAGTGGGAAGCAGGCAGACGGACCAGAGTTCCACAGGCGTGCAGTTCTAAGAAAGAAGCTTTGTTCATGGAATCCACGTTTTGATTTAGGCACAGATAAAGAGACGGGTGTTTTTCGTGAAAGATTGGCGAGGGGGGGGGGCAGAGATTGGAGTTCAGACGAGCACCTGCCATGGAAATAACGATAAAACAAGGACAGGCTCGCAACCTCTCTTCTGTGGGAGAGAGGTTGCAGGGTAGAGAAAAGGACATCCCCCACTAAGCCACGAAGTCTATTTTGTACTCTGTCAAGGCAGGATAAGCTGTTTTTTTGCAGCCCTTGCCCAGATATGGCAACAGTATTCCATCCTTGGACGTACTTGGCTTTTTGTTGCCCATTTTAAGCTTTGCATATTTGTGCTCTTTCCAAAACATTGTTCATGACAGATTGCAGAATCTCTGGATTGCTATTTAACTTCCTTATTTCGTTTCTAGTGTTTTCCCTCAATTTTAGTAGGGTTTGGTGTTTGACGTTTCGAGGTTTGACCGCTCGCGGAACGAAATAAAAGGATTAAATCGCAATCCAGGAGATTCTGCAATCTGTCATAAATAATGTTTCAGAAAGTGTACAAATATGCGAAGCTGAAAATGGGCAACATTTAAAAGATATTATCTTTCATGAATAAAGATTGTTTGAATTTTGCAAATTTTTTAAAATTTCCTAATGTCTTCAAGTTATAGAAATATATCCTCCAAATTAAAGAATTTATTGAAATTCTAAATCCGTCAGTGACTTTTTGGACAACCTGTTGCTAGAAAAATGTATATTAGGGCTGTTCTAGAAGAAGGGGCAAAGGTAGAAGCTCAGTTGAGCACCTGACATTAAAATAGCGATAGAGTAGAGGTAGACACGCAACGTCTCTACTGTAAAAATGATAAAATAAAGAGGCCACTAGTTTTTGATGTTGGTTTTGCATGTTGGCCCGATAGGAAAGATTGCTTTGATCTGACAACAATACTCTATTTGACTCTTTGACTGGTTTCGAACTTGGCACAATCAAGTTGTC